>NC_056734.1:672215882-672233382 GCF_019279795.1 Protopterus annectens | reverse complement strand
TGTTCAGACTGTAAATCCTGCATAATTAGTTCATTCAAAGTATTGCATTCTGTGGATAGAGTATCAACAATTTTTATATTACGTCTAATTAAAAGTGCAAGATACTCATGCCCACTATGGAAATTGCACTTTAAATATAACTGTGTCTGATGTGCTGTATGTCTCTGCTAGGTGTGGTTTGGGTAGGAAAGGTGTTGTTTGTTATGTGTGGATTTGCACAATCACATGAAGTTGTAGTTAGTTGAAACATACTTGTTATGTCCATCACTAACATGTCAAAAATATGTGGACCTATAGGGTATGGCTGCCCCAAGTCTGTGGGAGGACAATATCACTTTGTCTGAATAATGAAGTGCTGCAGGAGGTGCCATTACTATGTGGCAATGCCATTGTGATTGTCTTTGGGTGGATATTGTCCACAAGGTGAACACTGTAGGTAGCCATAGCTGCACAATGCTAAGTGAAAAGGCACGGTGATGTGGAAGGAGTGTTAAAGCTGCAAGACATGCCAAAGGTGGTGGTCCGTTACAGGAATTCTTCATGTTATTGGGTGCTATGACTTTAACTATCAGATACTTAGTAGCAGACTTGGTATAGTTACACCCACCCCTTGCACAAGTATGTGGCATTCACATTAATATTAATGTTCATGTGATAGAACATTGTGTTCCCTCCATACCTACATCATTATGTGTACCTGTCAAATGCTTAATGCTCTGTAAATTAAATTATGTTAGCTATGCAGTCTCAGCAGATATGCATGACCAGATATACTGCATGCAGTTGCATGTTTCACAAATGTCAAATATATTTCAGGGCCATCAGGTGTTGTGCTCCATGAACAAAATCCCTTAGGTTGATTGTATGTTGATATTATCTTATTCTGATATGTGTAGATATTATTATTGCTTGCACACATACTTATCAACAAAACATATTTCTTTTGTAGCCACATTTAATGCTGATACGTTGCCTACATTGTCCAGGAGTGCTGAATGAGGAGATATCAACACTGATGTGAGAAGCAAGTGAATACATGCTTCCTGACCACTGGGAGAAGATTGGGATGATGCACAATTTTCCTAGGGTTTAGTACCAGGCATGTAAAATAATTTGTTGATGACACAATGATATCAACTGCTGATGCACTTAAAATACTTAGAAATTCTAGCCCTGTTGGTTTAGAAAACACAGGACTGCAGCAGAGCTCCCTAATGAGTGTTTTCTCTGCTGTGGACAAATGTGGGGATGGTGTTTACAACAACCAGTCACCTGTTGTATATAAAGGACCCCAGTGAAGCAGCGTAATAGCTAGTAGTGCCTGTGGAGGTGGTATAAAATGTTATTATGACCAGGTGCCTTAGGATTTGCAAAAATGTGCATTGTGCTCTAACCAGTATGTATATTGTTGTTTTACACTGAACACCCTTCACAATGTGTTACATATCCTGCCTACTATGAACCTTAATGCTTGAATGATGCCACATTGATTATATAGGTACGACAGAAAAGATAATATCTGACTGCATTCATGTGATTGCTGACCACATTCAAATTCTCAGATATACAAAGTGCTGGATGACAACATTGGGAGGTACGTAATGTAACATGTTGTATGAACATCAAGCACGCTAATGATGTGGCATAGATTTTCCTGACCATGGCCATGGCACACAGTTAATGGCATCATTATCAGAAGGTGTAACCACTGTACTAGCTGTGACTTGCAGTCTTGTTCTTTCACTATGTGATTTGAGCATACCACACCATGGATGGCCTACCTGCTAGTGGGGCTTCAACACACCACAGTGTAACACATATCACCCTGCTTTGGCCACCAGTGTTAGTCCGCATGACTCCAATGATAAAGGTACTTCTTCTATGAGTCTTCACGTTTCAGGAAACATTCTTGTTATGTGTGGTCATACATGTAATCTACAGCGTGCCCATAAACATTGCATGATATAACCCTACATTGCATTATGTGCTGTAGACCCCATCCCACTTTTCTTTGTCTGTGATAACATATTTATTTTGCCCCCTGAAGCTTGCACAGATGATGACAACTGTCATATCTTCTGTGAGAAACATTATTTTTCATAAACACAGGCTGTGTCTGATGTTAGTGGCTGTCAGAACACACACTATCAGCATATCATGGGTTGGTAGCATTATGACAGCTGTATCTGTTTTGACATCTTGTTTCTCCCATGGTGTATATATGTTTCCAGCGCATGTTGTCACACTACTTGTACAAATGAGCACTGTGTGCATCTACCTCTCATTTGTTAATAGTCTTCTTCTTCTTCTTTCTCCTTTTCCTCAGTGTAGTCTGTGTTTGTTCCATTGCTGCTGCTGTTCTACTGTATCATGTTCTTCTGGTAGGCCTTCTACATCTCATATCACATGGCCACAATGTTTGGTTGTTCTCGGGTTATGCAAGACTGCACACAGTACAACCATATGAGACATTTATTCAAAGATGTATTGCAGAACATATTTTGATGTGTCCAGATACCTGAATCTGGATTTCAGCAGACCCAGCATATGCTCAGTCACATTTGTGCTCAGTTCATGAGCTGTTTTATATACTTTCTTTGTAAGTGATTGAGGCTGAGATAGAGATGTTATTAGACAGGACTCTAGAGATAATCAGTATCATCTACAACACATAAATAAATGTTACAGTCACCACTGTCTTCCTCTTGTGTGCATGTATACATGCTTCTGGGTATGGCACTCACCTACTACATGTCTCTCAGGAGTGTCCTTAGTGATAAACCTGTCATATGGCATAGGTTTTTCCATATGTCTGGAATAATTCTGTGGTCTACAGGAGCCATATAGCTACTGCACACACAGCATGGCAGTTGTCTGAATACAATACATTATGGCTGATGTACCTCTTTCCATCTTGGGGATAACACCACAATGATCTGGGTGTAGTTAATAACACAGAGTATGTAGGGAAGGTGTGTGACCTCACAGAACTGTGCCACAGCTGCATGGTGACATTCGTTGTAACTGTGATTAGTCTAGTCAGCTACATCACAAAAATAACAGATTACCAGACTGTATACCAGACATGTACATATTCTTATAAGGCGCAACAACAGTTTATGAAAAGTACAATCACTGCTAAACATGCACAAAGCGAGAAAGATGTTGGCTAAAATACAAAACTTTCTTTATGAACTTCATAAAACAAAGAAAAATTACAAAGCAACAACTAACAATTTCATGTTTCAGTATAGACACAGGCCATAGGACACTGGGACCAAACTGGAGCAAATTCATTTCAGTATCTTAAAATTATATAACAGCAATAAAGTCTTCAGGAGCACAAGAAGAAGCTGTTTTTGATTTAAAAGGAGGTGAAGAACATATCTTGTATAACACTTTTGCACATGAATCAAGCATGCAGCAAGATGTTTATTCAAAAATCAACAGATCTTTTAAAGCCTGTCCTCCCAACATAAAATGAAATGTATATGTTAAGTAAAACACTGTGCAAGAAACCACAGATGCATATTATACAACAGTTAGAATGATGGTAAAAAATACTGTCATGACAGGCACAGTTACACTTAGAGCTCTTGCCCCATTGTAAAGTACTGTTGTTCATAACTCTCAGCAGTTATTGGCAGAACTAACTCATAAAGCTTTGTTTTGTGTGTGTTTATTACCTATGCTGTGGAAGAGAACTCATTAAGAAATAAGCAGAAGGGGAGGCGCTTAGTTGCAATACTGCATGGTGGTCAAGCCAGCTGCAGATTGATGTATTGTACTTGTGCATGTCATGCCATACATCAGGTGATGCCATTGCATCTCTTTTTTTAATCTATCATTTGTGTCATATTTCACAACAAGTAGTGGTGGTATGATTACTCATTTGTGTTATTCTGAGCATCACCTCAGCAACACTTGTTTATCATGTACTGGACTGTTTTTTGGGGTCTATATCAGAATAGCGAAGAGACATTTAATCAAACGCCTCTTCGTCGACACATAAAGAGCGAACGCACTAAAGCGCGAATGCTCAGAACAGTGATTTCTTTCCCTGGGAAAGAAATCGTTTGGCCTTCCCCGTGTGTTTGCCCCTTTCCACATTGTAGTGTAATCTCGGAGTTGGTATATTAAGTTAGGTGGGCGTGGGGGGCACAGCCCCCCATGTCGGGGGTGTGTGGGGGTGAAAACCCCCACATTGTAATTTTTGAAAGTATGTGTGTTTGTTTGTTAGTGCTACCGATTTCTTTCCCAGGGAAAGAAATCGGTGTTCTGAACATTCGCGCTTTAGTGCATTCGCTGTTTATGTGTCGGCAAAGAGGCGTTCGATTAAACGCCTCTTCGCTATTCCACTATAGACCCATTTTTTTGTCATCTTTTATCTGCAGTGTACTAATTGGTTCTCTAAGAGAGTAGCTGATGTATTGAATAGACTACAAAATTACATTAAAGCAAGTACTAGTTTAGAAATTTTTAAGAACAGCCTGAGCACTTATGGGAACAACTGTTTTGGTTTATTGGCAGGCTAGAAGGGCATTATTGGCCATGCTTGAAATATTTTTATGTATGTATGTACAATGCAGAGCCAAATCTGTAAACCACCTGTGTACCTAGAGGAGATCAGATATGCAATGAGTGCACATATTAATGCATTACACTCAGTACTTTAAGAACTGCGGTGGTGGTGCTGCGGTAGCGTTGTCGCCTCACCATAAGACATTGTCCTGTTTGATTCTCAGCTAAAGCGTCTTCTGTGTGGAGACATGCGTGAATGGGCGTACCTTCATTGAAGGTTGTGCATCAGGGCTGGCAACTCGGCACGTAAAAATCTACTGCCAATCATTAGCGGACCGGAGTTCCGCTGTGGCGACCCCTAACTGGGAAAAGCTGAAAGACACAACAACAACAACAACACTCAGTACTTTAAGAATCATACAAGGTTTTGGAACGCAACTTGAATTGTGCATCACCCCTTTGTCATTGTCAGCCATGTATTGCAGGTGACTTGTAAAGTACATTTAAAATATCTTTATGGACATGATCAGCAAAAATACCATACAAAAAAACAACCACAGAAGTAAGAAAAGCGACTGTTAAAACTAAGAAATAAAACATAACAGTTAAAGCCATTCTAATAAGCAGATTGTAAAAATAAAAAAAATGTTGAATAAAATTAACAGTGTCTATTTTCAGTTATTAAACTGCTTTTTAAATTTGTGCTTACAAGTATTTAAAATTTGTTGGAAACATTCAGAGGTGAAATAACATAAAGAAGAAGTCCATACAGAGACAGCTCCATGGACTGGATGGATATAACCCTGATGCAGCACAGGTAAACCAAGTTTAACTACTGGCACAGATGCATGTGGTCTGGCTGGGGAGAATGATAGTGAGCAGTTATTGCTAGCATGCCCATGCTGTGATGAGGGAGGGAACAGTTCTGGCTCATGACATGTAATAATTCCTGGTAGGGGCAGTAGGTGTTACACCTAGTAGAGTCCAAGCCTACTAAGCCTTCACTTTGAATTCACTCACACTTGTAAGCTGAGGGGAACTCAATGTATGGAAGCATGTTTCAACTTGGGAAACAGCATTAGCAGGGCATAGAAGAGCTGCTGAGGGAAAAGGTAAGCCACCCTAAAGGACCAGCAATATCACTCACTCCCTACCACCTGACTACCATTGAGCAGTGGAAGGCTGATTGGATTTTTGGACAGGAGCAAACAGCTATAGATTTTTTGCCTAGCCTAGGAATGCCTGGCTCCCATCCGCTTAGAAGCTACTTTTCTGTTTGAACATAACTATGTAGTTTGTACATCGTAAATGTTGTTGATCCATAGACAAGTGTTTGTTCACTTGCAGGACCGCAGCCCCTATACCCTTCTTACTTTTATCTATGTACAACACAGCTACCTTATGTACATTGCAGCATTTCAGTGGAAGTACTTCTGATACTAGCTTCTAGAACATTCCAGAGATCTCCTTTTTCTTAGGATACAACAACAGCTTTCTGGTGACATGGTTGGTGCAAATGTTGAAAGATAATGCATTATTCCTAACAGCCCATGCTACCTTTTGACTTTGTGATTTGTGCTACTGCTCTGAGTTTTTCTGTATCTGGCTTCAGGCCTGCTAATATTAGAATATGACCTATTTTTTTTCAGCATCATCACTCTAATCTTATTCGTGCTCTTTAAGTTAAAATATGCTGTCTCAACCTATTTACTAGCTACTTTAGTCTTGCACTGTTCTTCTTGTCTGTGGCCCTACACCAGTTGTCAGCTGTAGAGTACACAAAAAAAAAACAAGGTGTGATCAGAGAGCCATGCTGAATTTATTATTGGTAAATCAGCACTGTCCCATCTCTTTTGAACTCTGGGGTATCATGGGCATTTAATCCAGTTTCTCTGTGTTTGTCCTCAGGATCCACACTTGATGCTGTCTTTAAATGATACACCCAACTCCACGTTCAGCAAAATCTCCTTACATGCTACCATCTGTTCCATCCAATAACTGAAAGTGCACATATCATGGGAGTTAGAGATCTCATTCACTATCAAGATTACTAAAACAATGTAGTAATACTGTAAGTAGACCCTCAGCATATTAAAATACTTACTCCTGCAACATAAACAGCAGCAGTTCAAGTCTGGTGATCTGCAACAATTGTCTTCATTCTACAGTGGAAATAGCAGTGCCAAGTCTCATTTATCTTGAGAAAGTGTCTCTCTCTCCAGACGACTGCTTATTAAGATATCATCTCCTGGTGCTTTGCTCCAAGAAATAAGTGAAGACAAACATCTCTGGTGGGTTCATATCATATGATTGAAGTCTTACAACTTCAAATCATTAAAGAACGAACTTTAATGATCAAAGTTGTAAAACCTCAAAGCATATAACGGAGATCACCATAGAGCACGAAAAGGGAAGATCTCCCTTTACTGCACTGTAGTTCGATCTCAGGGTTGGTATATTTAATTAGTGGGGGGGTGGGGGGTACAGGGGGCATGTCCCCCTGCATAAAGCATTTTTTTTTTACTGTGTTTACTTTTTTTTTTATGTGTGTATTCGAAGTTCTGCGACTTCGGTCATTAAAGTTCGTCCTTTAATTATTCAAAGTTTTGGAACTTCAATCATATGATATAGACCCCCTTATAGCATGTAAAGTCACACATGAACCACAGAAGAACATCTTACATCTCTGCAATCCCAATCAGCCATATTGACAGATTACACTGGAATGCCAAGATGCAACTGGAATCTTAGAATTACATGGGCTTTTTTTTGTTTGAGACAAGTACGGAAATAGGAGAATGATAGAAATGTGATAACAGTGCCAGTTCAAGAAGGTGTGGGGATACAATATTAAGTAATTTTTTGCTTTTAACTATGAAATTATGTGCTAGCCATTTCCACTGGCATAGAAGGATAAAGCCCTGGTTATGACCCAGGGAATATGACCCAGGGAATATGAGTTCACTTAATGGTTTGGGAACCTGCTGGAGCTGGCAGTAGTATCAAAGGTATGTTATGGCATTACTGTTTCACCTCGTTTTTGGGACAGTCTGGAGGCTTGTGCCCAGGGTACATGCACTTGTGGTAGATTCTCTGGTGGGGAATGGAAACTACACAGAACTGCTTGTCTCCTAGATGGAATGGCAGTCTTGAGAGGATATGTCACCTGTGGAAGTGAGTGACACCCTCCCACTGATGTCTATTTCATGCCAAGCCCTGAAGTGAGTTACCGGGCATGCATCGTAGGGCTAGGGTTAAATACAAAAAATAATGGCTACCAGAATGTTATTCCCCTTTCAGTCTACTCTCACTCCTGGTGAAGGGAGGAAAAATGGACCAATTGTCCAAGAGGAGGATCGATGGTCAACATGGGTAAGAAAAAGTCACCAAAAAAATTTGAAATTATTTGATCTTGAAAAACAGATGTGGTATTTCTTGAGGAAGATAAGACTTTAGACAATGCTACAGTATTTTCAATGGGTGGTTGTACAGAAATGCCTGACAGCAATGAACTTCACAGGGATTTGGGGTTATACGTAAGTGAGCATTTTGATGGGCGAAAATAATGCATTGCACGTGCAGAGGATCCAGCATTAACCGAAGGTCCAATAGGTTCATAAGACTAATAGTGTGGACAAGTAATTTGCTTTTCTTCCTGCCATGAGCAGATAGATTTAATGGTGAATATTGCACTACCAGACAACTTAGATTTAATGGTGAATCTTGCACTACCAGACAACTTAGATTTAATGGTGAATCTTGCACTACCAGACAACTTAGATTTAATGGTGAATCTTGCACTACCAGACAACTTAAATTTACTGGTGAATCTTGCACTACCAGACAACTTAGATTTAATGGTGAATCTTGCACTACCAGACAACTTAGATTTAATGGTGAATCTTGCACTACCAGACAACTTAGATTTAACAGTGAATCTTGCACTACCAGGCAACTTAGATTTAATGATGAATCTCGCACTACCAGAAAACTTAGATTTAATGGTGAATCTTGCACTACCAGACAACTTAGTCAAACAGCTTGTGAAATCACCTCCCTCACATTTACTAACCATTGATGCATTGGAGTTAAGACTCAGGCTCATCTGCAGTCCTTCTTATTTCGGGTTTTTATAGTCTGCAAGTCATTTGAAGTGATTTGAAGATGTATACTACTGAGAAAGAGCTGCTGGTGATCTCCACAGATAGCAAACATTTTCCAGGGATTTTGCCCAAAAGAGTCCTCCAGGTGATCTATGATAATACCACTTTGGTATGGTACATAAATATATAGGGATAATTTATACCAAATGTAGAGAATGACCACAAGTGTCAAGGACTGGATATTCTCTCTGAGAGTCTATTGGGTGACTATTCATATGTCAGGTGAGTAGAGTGTTCTACTCGATACATTAAACTAATTTGTGGTTAACAGACCAGTATAGTTACTTAATTCCATTGTATTTTACAAGCATTTCTACAGACAATACGATTTTGATCATTTTCTTTCTGTTTTTAACAATCCACACAAGTCAGAACAAGCAGTTATGGTATTTGGCAGTCACCTGTCATTTTGATAAATATCTTCAGAAAAAAGCATTCACTCATCACTCACATGATTAAGAAAACAAAAAGGAATCCTTAAGCCAAATTGTGATGTGTGCTTCACTGCATGTGATGTCATTCATCTGGCACACTTTTTATTTTTTTTATTTAATTACATAAAGACAAATTCTATATCTGAACACTGTAAATGGCTTGCAATGTGAACCAATCAAAGGGCCACCAGGCCTAACACCCTTCTCTCCAAAACTTTGTTGGAAAAAAGTAACTAGCTAGTGATTGTTACTCTCTTCTGTGACCTTTTCATTTTACTTATTGTTACTGCAAAACCTTTGCATGTAACAACTTGATAAGTGAGGAGTGCAGCTTGCTTTTCTACCATCTGAATGCACGGAACTGTGTAATAACTACAATACAGTCAACCAGACTGTAGGTCACTGTATACACTAGCTGTAGGCACAAAGAACAGAGCTATAAGATTTATGCTGAGTTTGAGGGGGTGATCCCGGCCAGTAATGGGTCCTCATCTCATATGAGCTGCCCCCAGTCAGTCAAGGAATTAGTCACTGAGTGGCGATTTTTGAGAGGTCCATCTGTGCTGGGATGTGATGCTTACCACAGGCTGCCTAACTAGCATTAACAGACTGACCAACATGTTTCTAGCAGAAAATAAAACAGGCAAGAAAAGGACTACACTACTGTAGATTTTGTAAAATTAAGAGTGATCAAACCTTGCTGGTAAAGATGGTTTCACTCCGGGATTTCTGGCTGGGATATGGAAAGTAGGATACTGTGCCAGCTGCAGATGTCACACAGATATATATATATGTTTTGCTTACTCAGCCCACTATAGCCAAACCCAGTTTATGCCTGAAAATATTTTTTTAGACATGAAGCCCAAATGGTCAGTTTGGAGATGTGAGAAATGCCAAAATGTACAGTGGTAGTCCACAGTTGGATGCATGGATGCAGTAAGAAAACAGATTAGTATAATATATTCATTATAACTTAATCCTGGTAGCCCAGAAATGCACAGACAGCCATGTTATCTCCTGATGATATCTGTGGAAGGGGTTTATATTAGATGAACAAAAGTTCATCTTAGCGAATGCTCACATGAGAGAAACTTGTGGAACTCGAAACCGCAATTATGAGATCGCAGTACAGTGAAGATGGGAATATTTGCCCTTTCCTCACTGTAGTGTGATCTCAGAGTTGGAATATATATTTAGTGTGGGGTGTGGGGGGAACAGCACCCCACAATTGCAGTTTCAAGTTCCTGGATTGTCGCTCATGTGAGCTTTCGCTAAGATGAACTTTCGTTTATCTAATATAGACCCCTGTGGAAGATATACGGAGGACTGAGACATCCTGAAGATACACAGTCTTTTCTTTGTGTCACCAATATACATTACCCTTCCAGACATGTACTGTTAGAAGTGAAATACATGGGTTCTGAATTGAAGAATTTTGGGAAGCTTGCTGAAAAGGGTTCTTTGTATGTATAGTATATATGCCAATTATTTCATGTGTGTTTATATGTATTTATGCCTCTCTCTCTAAGTATGAATACATATAGTCACAGACAAACACACACACACACACACACACACACACACACATACACACACACACACACACACACACACACACACACACACACACACACACACACACACACACACACACACTGGAGACACAAATATATAATAATATTGTTTATTACTCCACTTGGAACAAAAAAATCCATATAGAATAGAAAACATCATGCCTTAGCTTCCCAAAATAATATAATTGGTATTTTTTGCTCCATATTTTCAGTATCTTTAAACTCTCTCACAGCTTTCCAACCAGTACACTTTATTTAAAATCCATGGCTGCAGACCTCAATCAGAAGGCATCAAAACATTGTGCTACCTCTTTTTTGTTAAATGTATCAGCTTACCACACTTGATACTATGTCTGTGGATTCCCCTGCCTCCATATTTCTGACAATGCTTTAAAATGGGGAAACTCTTTTCCTAGTATTACATCAAGAGCCAATCAGGGTTACAGCCATAGGATGTAAAAGGTTTACAACAACTTTATGAAATTCTACATGTATATGAAGATCATGTTTTTTTTATCTCAATGAATGCATATCACCACTACTTTTTGGTTGCTGTTAATCAAATGCTTCCACACTAGGGGACTAGGGAACCTGAAAAAATAATTATCTTGCTTCTAGAACATAGTGGGTCTCAGACCTCCATTCCTTAAAAATTGCAGTCCGTTTCATTAATCATAGTTGTCACACAGTGGCATAAAACAAACTCAGTTAGTCAAACTATAGCCTTGCCACATTCCATAGGAACAGCTTCATTTAAAGCATGCATTTCAGTTTTCACATTTCTACCGGTAGTATTTTCTTCAGTATTAGCAGTATCGAACGTGGTAAAGAGACACCATACCCCTACAATGGGAACAAATTAACTCATTGGTTCCTGTTTTGTTTATGTTTTTTAACTGTGGCTTTTGGTTTAGAAGCAGGCAAATTAGTTATACTAAAGCAGAGTTCTTAGGATCATTCTAGAATAGCCATTTTCTTATATTACTAGGCAAAGTTATTTTGAACTTTTATTTTGCTACATTTTCTAATATATTCACATTATTGTTGCTCCCGGATTCAAACCACAGCTTTAAAATATACATAACCTATGTCTGTGCAGTTCCCGTTTTATTAGCACTAATGATCCATTTATTTAATTTATTGTTTTGTACTTCAGGGGTTGTAACAGTCCTGACCAAAAGTTCTTTTTTTAAGTTTGTGGTAGTCCATGTAATCAGTTACCTCCATCTCCACATACATTTTCTGTGCCTATCTTTTCAGTTCAAAAAGCAGGCTTTCTGCCCAAACAGGTTGGTCCTACTTCTCTGCAGTGGCAGAGCACTGAAAGGTCAAGATTCTAAGTCATCATCCTCATTTAGTTTCTTCACAGTAGCACATTATTGTGGATTGCTGTCAACTGACAAACTTCCAAAATGATAGAGTATACAGACCACAAATTCCAACAAAAAAGAAGACATTAAGCCAAAACAACAGTTAATGTTTTAATAGCAAAATGCACATAAAATAACCACAGATAAGCACTTTCATCTAGCTATACTTCTTCAGATAAATACATACAAAATTAAAGCAGTTTAAATACCCCACCAAAAAAACGATCACGTGATCATCAGCCACCATTCCCTGATCCACAGAAATACAAATCATATGACTAAAAGATCCCAATCTGTAAATCCTTAAAAAATCCGCTTAGCAAATATAAATATTCAACATCTACACTTAAAATCTGCAACATTATGAATTGAATGATAAGACTGCATGATGATTCAATAAAGGTGTTTAAAAACAAAAGAAAATATTGCCTAGTACAGTCTAGAAAAGGAAATTAACTTTCTTGGGTGGCGTAAGCCAGGGAACCTTGTTGGCTAGGCTTACTTAAGCCCTTGGGCCAATAGCCTAGTACCTACCTATGAACCTATAAGAGTGTACTATGTGATGTTATCATTAATTTTATAATGTCACAGATTTTAAGTGTAAACATTGAATATTTATATTTGCTAAGCATAATTTTTCAGGGATTTATAGACTGGGATCTTTTAGTCATATGATTTATGTTTCCATGGATCAGGGAATGGGGATGATGAACATGTGATTGTTTTTGGGGTATTTAAACTGCTTTAATTTTGTATGTATTTTTATGATGAAATCTATGTAGATGAAATCTCTTACCTGTGGTTATTTTATGTGCACTTTGCTGTTAAAACATTATTGTTTGTGCTGAGCTTATAACAGTTGTCTTGGCTTAATGTGTTCTACGTTTTTGTCAGAGTTTTGATATTTTGGTATTTCTTAAAAAGGCCCTAAGGGGGTGCAGAAAGTTTTAGCCAATATCACCTAGGGTGGACAGGTGAAGATCATTCGTGGCAAAGTAACATTGTCTGTTAACCTTGTCCTCCCGTACTGACAGATGTTTGATTCCCCTGGAGTGATACCAGAACCTAAGCCAATTGCTAAAAATCAATTATTTTGTGCACATACTGTGACATCATCCTTGGTGAAGATAGAATGCTGTTTAGTGCAAGGCTCATACCTGTCTTTGACACATATTCAGAGATAACCATAATGTCTCTTTTCATATAGTCCAGTGAGGTACATCTCAGGTCATTTACACCTACATGGACTATGATAGAATCATGTTGTTACATAGTGTGGAGTGATTTGAATGTGTGCATGATTTTGTGGATCCTGGCTCCAGATAGGCAACTAACAATTATCTTCTCCTAATCTAACCTTGTCTTGCCTGGTGATTGGAGCATCTGTGTGTCATACAATGGAATCATTAATGGCAAGAGTATTAGGCAAAGTGCTTGCTTGCTTTATGGGCTTCACTGTTTGAGGGCCATTGGGTATAGGCTTATGTGTGGTGTTTGGTGTTGTTTTCGCTGTGTGCTTTAATAATTGCTGAGGAAAAGTGTTGCCGTTTGATGGCTTAAGAAGTCTCTGAGGTTTGAGAAGGTTTTCTTTAAGTGTCTCTGCATAAAAAGATTTATGTGTGTGATGAGTGTTATGTGTGAGGAATGTAGTGTGTGTGCTTTTGACAGCCTCATTTGTAAGCAAGAGTTTTGCCTCCAAGAAAGTTGTATATTTACACATCTCGCATACTGTGTTCATTTCTTTAAGGATTAACTGGTTGTCTTAGAACATAGATCAAGAATTAAAGACTCCACCTAGTTTCTTAAACTGATGAAACACATCTGGGTTGACAAATTATGTTATTATTACACAATAGATGTGCAGAGTCCTTGTACTTCTGTTTGACATGAATTTGGCAGCCAGGTTGTTGAATACTGATGTAAGAAAAGTGGTTTGTATGATTCTGTGCTCCAACAGGTTTTGCTAAATTGTTTAAGACAGGTATTACAAAAAAATGTTTCATTTTGAGAATGATTGTTATTTTCAACTTAGGGGCATCGTTGTGTGAGCAATGTTTGCCCCCACTTATGCTGACCTCTTTATGGGATTCTTTGATGAAGTCTATCTACCGAGCTGAGAAAATGAATATTTTTATGCCAGTGACATGTGTAGATGTTTCTTAGACAACTGTCGGCTGATCTGGAAAGGTGAGGTTTGTGACTGGTCTGGGTTTACTAAATATGTAAACTGTAATAACATGTGAATCAGTTTCACAAAACATATTTTATTTACCATAGATTTTTTAGATATTAATGTCACAAAGCTATGGGATGGTTCAGTAAAACTATCTTTGTATAAAAACCTTTCCACCAAAATCCCCTATTGTAAGCTAAAAGCGATCATCCTGTGTTCAAAACATATCCATGTCTCAGCTCCTCAGAATAAGTAGAATATGCAGTGACTATATGGAATCAGAGTCAGTATTTGACAAATTAGAAAATAATTTTCTCCAGAAGGGATACTCCAAGAAAGGCATTACAACAGTCAGAAGCAGGGTTGAAAACAGGCCAAGAGAAAGAACACTTGCTTATTAAGGAAAAGTCTGAGAGTTCTAGGAATCACCTGATGTATACATTAACTTTTGGAACCAATACCAGGCGTATTAAAAAGGTAGTAGACAAACATTGGTGTCTATTAACATCATGTTTTTACTATCACCACAATGCAGTTTTGCATATAAAATGTGGAGATCTTTGTCACAATTATTTTTCATAGTATAAACGACCCAGGGAAGATGATAGCCCTAATTCATATTCAAATAGTTGCAGTCCCTGTGGCTACTGTAGCTGTTGCAGAGTGGTATGTAAAACTAAAAACTTTAGTTCATTTAACAGTGTAAGGACATCTTATTACTTGTTCCACACAATATGTGATGTATTTAGTAATATGTGTGTGGTGCCTTTTACATAGAGCAAACTAGTTGTTAATGGAGTCAGTGAATATCATTACATCTTACTGATATAAGATGACGTAAAGGTCAAAGCATCCTGTTTAAACATTTGAGCATTCACCATCAAGCACAGTTTAAATGTATTGTTATTGACAAGATTAGGATTAGAGGGGCTAACCATTTTGACTTACAAAAATGTCCTTGATGAGCAGGAAAGAAAATGGATTTTGTATTTAGCAGCCTTATACTCACCAAGACTTGATGAATTTTGTTTAAATATTACAATGAGTTTGGTTGTTATTCCACCACCAAACCTCTGAGTAGAGCTTTAACTTTCTTTGCGGGATTTTTAGGAAGCTGAACATATATAATCTAGTTGATTTCTTTGATTAGTATCCTTTAGTAGAAAAGAAGGAAAGAAGTTTTTTTAAGTCAGCTTTGGCCTAGCTTGAGTGTTGGTGGTTAGAAGCCAAAGAAATATGATTTGTTACTAGCATTTTATGTATTGCTCTTAAAAGGAGCATTGGGAGTCTTTGCCCAGCGAACAATTGTTCACAAAAGGTACTTTCTTGTTACTAAGTTACTAGTATATTCATAACAATTTGAGTGTTTATATATTGTGAGAGATTTGTGGCATTATACAACATTATACTATGCGATGCTCGGAAAAGCCGATAAACGTGCACGCTGATTGGCTAATCCAACCAGCATGCACATAGTAAATCGTACAACAAATAACGGAAGATGTCCGGTCACTAAAATATCATGCTGCGGCGACAGCAAGTAAACATAAGCAAATTTAACACCACAAACACCTAACAAGTACACCTAATCACGCAGAAGTCACCAATTCCCCTATTACAGTCCTCAGTCCCTCACCTTGAACACTAATAAAATAAACTGTCATGCAGTCGCAAATACACCACACACACTACATAACCACCACTTTAAAAAAAATAATACAATAAAAGCAAGCATTCTGATAAAACCATTCAAACAGCTGTATTCCCTGCAATAGCTATACACAAACAACAACTCCAAAAATGTGCACACTAAAAGTGAACACAGCACACATCCCTCGCAAAGTCAAAGACACACCATACCTAACTTCCAAACCAGCATATACCTTCTAAAAGCGCATACCACATCACCATCTAGTGACCAATTAGTAAAACTACATTATATTTTAAAAAAGTTAATGCACATTAAAACTAGACCACATTTCTAACATACCTATAAGTACTAAAACATAACTACACGTTGTAAATTAAAATTAAAAAATAACTTGTATTTAAATTAAAACAGAAATAAACAATAAACACAAACTGAAAGTGTGGACTATTTTATCTCACAAAAAGTGGAAGAATACAAAGAAAAGCAAACAAAAACCTAAATAACAACAACACAAAGATAATACAAAACAAACTAACACCATAGTATAATAGCAATAACCCACTTCTGGGTGTGGGTAATGCTGGATTTACCCATGGTTGGCTTTGTTTGGTCACTCGGGCTTCGCCCTCGTGACCAAACCATGCCAACCGTGGGTAAATCCAGCATTACCCACACCCAGGCGTGGGTTATTGCTATAATATACACATGTATGTAGAATAATGGATTTCTGGTGGTTTTATTTGAAAGTGTAGTCTAACTAACACAAAGTATATACCTCTTTTAGTTAACCTGGATCATGTTGGGTGCCATTATGTAACAGCTATATGTACAATGCTATACACAATATATTTTGCGGTTTATGCATTGGTTTAAACAGGAGCATTAGGAGTAGTTTCATAGCTCAGAATCTTAAAATTAAAGCATTTCATTTGATTAAATTATATGTTCATAGTATTTTGAAGTTAGTGTTTTGAACTTGTTTGGTGCACTAAACTGTGGAATATATATCTATTTAAGTCGAGTTTAACCAGAGGCTGCAGGAGCTGTTTCTATAGCTCACAAATGCTATTAAGAATGTATTTCTCTGTACTAACTTATGTGTTCACTACATTTTGCAACATGGGTGGTGCTTTGAATTTGTTTGGTGTGTTAGACAATGTATAACTGGTAAAACCAAAATGACTGTTCCTAAAAGTTACATAATTTTGAATACGTTGTTGATATATCCATGCATTTGAATGTTTACATACTGACTGGGACTTGTGGAATTACATACGTACGTATA
Source organism: Protopterus annectens (assembly GCF_019279795.1). NCBI lineage: Eukaryota > Metazoa > Chordata > Ceratodontiformes > Protopteridae > Protopterus > Protopterus annectens. The sequence goes on along the minus strand of NC_056734.1, from coordinate 672,216,211 downwards.
TGTATATTTGTATCCAAAAGTTGAATTTTTTTGCTGGTATTATTTCATAGTGTTATCTAAGGAGCAGGAATTATACATTTTAATGTAGTTTGAATCTGCTGGGCAGCATTAAGCACCAGCCATGTAAATACTGCATGCAGTTTGCTGTTTACACATTGATTTAACCAGCATGGCATTGGGAGCAATTTGTTGCCCCAAAATATAATAAGAACTTATTTCTCTTCACAAAGTTTCAATTAAATACATAATCATTAGATTTAATGAACTGGCTAGAATGCATTTATATATTAGAAGGGACATACAATGTTAATAACATTCTCCAAATTTGG
>NC_056734.1:671868382-671888382 GCF_019279795.1 Protopterus annectens | reverse complement strand
TCAGAGATTTGGGAGTGAATAGGAGTAATTTAGTTTTTTTTTTTTTCTGATTTAGAGTTAGCTGAGAGTTACTGAGCCAGATTTCCATAGAGGAGAAGGCATCTTGAGCAAACTGTTGGAGTCTTGGCAGGGTTGGGGTGGTGGTGAAGATCGGATCTATATCACGTGGTTGAAAGCTAATAATAGCGAACAACCATAACTTTGAAAACACCGGAACTCGAAGTTGCAGTTGTGGGGGCTGCATCCCCCACACCCCCACTACATATATATATATATATATATATATATATATATATATATACCAACCCCGAGATCGCATTACAGTGAGGAAAGGGCAAATACCCCTATCTACACTGTAGTGCGACCCCACAATAACAACTTCACATTCCGGTGTTTTTGAAGTTGTGGTCGTTCGCTATTATTAGCTTTCGACCACGTGATAGACCCGTGCAGATCAAGGTAGAGCCATCATCATAGTGGATAAGGGTGGCATGTTTAGCAGTAGAGTGGAGATCATTTACAAATATACGAAATAGTAGGGGGCCAAGTATGGATCCTTCAGGTATTCCTACAGTAATCGGGAGAAAATGTGAGTATTCTGATTACTATTTGCTTGAAATCTGTCTGGTAGGTAACTTTAAAACCAGGATGGGGTGTTTGGGTTAGGCCAAACTCCTGAAGTTTGATAAGTAGCCTGTGGTGGGATGGCATTGAAGGCTTTTGAAAGATCAAGAAATAGAGCAGAGACTAGGTTGGTTTTGTTGCAGTTTTGGTTGACTGAATTGGTAAAGCCTAGTAGGGCAGTGCTGCCACTATGGTCAGGGCAGAAGCTGTGCTGTGTCAGTGATAAAAGTTTGTTGTTATTTTCGTGCTTGAGGACTGCAGTGTGTATATACTTTTTTTTGGATTTTTGAGTGGGGGGAGAATAGCTATGGGTCTGAAATTTGACAGTTCTGTTGAGGTACCATCTTTATGTAGAGGGATGATGTAGGATTTCTTCCATAAGTGAGGGACATAGTCTTCCAAAAGGGATCAGTTAATAATAATGGATACTGGAACTGCCAGTGCACCTGCAGTGAGCCTAATAAGTTCTTTTGGGAGGTTATTTGTGGCCAGTGTAGTGGGTATGAGCTTGTATAGATGTCTTTTGATAATTAAAATGAGAATAGGTTAGAAGGAGAAAGAGTTTGCCTGTGTGACTGTTGTGCGGATTGAATTATGGGAAGTGTGTTTTCTAACAGGGAGGTAACAGTTTGAATGAAGTGGGTATTAAATTTGCAAGCCACCTGTGTTGGTGTGATACCTGGCATATAATTTTGCAGTTTTTGCCAGGGTTGAGGAGGTTATTTATAGAGTACTAGAACAATTTGGGGTTGTTGTGCTGGTTTGACTGGAATGAGGTTTGAAATTTTTTTTTAATCTGTTTTTATTATTTTGATAGGCTTCTGGGGTTTTTGAAGTGATCCAAGTTTTGTTGTGTTTTTTGTTGTAACCATGTTTTCTAGGCATTGTCTTGTTTGTTCATTATTAATTTGATGTTAGTGGAAGCTTTTATACATTTCTATGTGTAAGAGTATGTTTATCTAGTATTCTGAGAAAGGTTATGTTCAACTGGTTTATAGCTTCATCTTGTGGGAGGGTTTTTAACACATCCTTGAGTAGTCCTTTTAGAGCTGAGCAGAAGGTTTCATTGTCAAATTAAGATAGATTCCTAACTAGTTTGTAATGATGTGTTTCAGGTGGATTGTTGGGATGTTGTAAAGTGAATATGAGAAGGTGATCACTTATACTGTGAGGTAGGGAGCCTGTGTTAGAGACGTTGTTAGCTTTACTGACTAGTATACATTTGAGTACTAAGGCTTTGTTATTGGGTTTGTTAATTCTTGCTGGTATTTGGATGAGATGGGGAAAACCATAGAGGTTTATGCTGAGGGGGAACTGAACTTAATATTGGACAAGTCTACATTTAGGTCACCTAGTATGATGGTCTCATGTGAGACCCAGGATAAGATTTTTTTTGCAGTGGAGATGTTGGGACCTGGAAGAATATATAATGTAATGATACATATGTTATTTTGTTTATTGAGTTTAAGAAATGAAATGAGTAATTCAGTGTTGTAGAAAGGGGGGACAAAAGCTTGGTAAGGAGAACGTTGTAAGGTATTTGGATAAATGATGGCTACACCACTGGCTTATTTGATGGTACAATCTGCTCTATAGATATTATAGCCAGGGGAAATGATTTCTTCATCTCTGATGTGGGGTTCAAGCAGCAATTCAATGATAGCCAGTACATCAGGAGTATGCTGGGCAAGCCATGCTTGAAGATCATGGGACGTCTAATACTGATTGTCATATGAATCAAACTGAGCCAATAAACATATACATTTAATAGAATATGTGTACAGAGTGCAAGAGTGCCAAAATTCCACAGCAGGTAGGAAACTGAGGTAAAATCTGTCTTTCTTGAACAAAAGCATCATGGAAATTCTGACTAAAACTGTTTTTGTTGATAGAGTTACACAGGGATTCATTCATGTCATGTAGATGTCACTCTGGAGCTAATGCAATTATTCATTTTAGTGCAAAGGGCAGCATTGTTAAATATGCAAGAAGCCAAATTACACATCATGATGAGCAACCTTATCTCTTGTCCACAGTGCAGGCACAGGGGCAAGTTGAGATAAGGAAGTGTCTGACCTATGTGTTGTCTCAATGTAAACAAAATTGTGCACAATAAACTGAAAATTCAGAAGTGAGTCTGTGAGCCAAATTAACCACACCAGATAGGCAAATCAGGAATGCATGAGCAAGGGAAAACCTAGCAAAAAGTGAACGATGAAAGCTGATAATGCAAATTCATGGACATATTAAATATCTCTGGCATTGTCATTAACAAACATTCCTGAGGTATTCAGGATAAAAGAAACTGTGGAATGAAAATATGGATATGTATGGTCCTGTCAACTCCACACTGGCAGATCTCTGAAAATCACAATGTAGGAATAATGGATAATCCCAGATAAATATGTGAACAAATGTACAAACTTAGGAAATGCTGTACATACTGCTGCTACATGTTGTGAAAGTGGAGACAATAACAGTTTTGGCTGTAGCATGCGTGCTATGAATGTTAAGAAGAGAGACACAAAACAGAAGAGATCAATCATTACTGACTGCAATCTTCAAGGATATGCCATAGAAAAATGTCAGGTGGAGCAGCAAATATTATTATGATACATAAACAGAAACTATGAAAATTAAAACAATCGAGATGCATGTACATGTGAGCTGTGGGACATGCCATTCAACCTGTACAGTGATGGAAATCTTGGCAGAAAACACTCATATAGAGGAATTTCATCAGAACTATGACCATGTTTAAAAGTGAGCACAAGAACACCTATGAAAGGATTAATTCCAAGCCAAATTAATCACAGCACACTTGGATGGAACAATTGCTACATTCAGTGCTTCAATGTATATCAGATAGGACTAGAAAGCCTGTTTGCTGAGGTCACAATTACATTACGTAAGCAATAATGCCTGACAGGGTGTGTGTTAGGTCCTCTGCACCCCTGGAAGGACATTAATTACACATTAAGACACACACCCTGTCAGGCATTATTGCACTTAAAGAATAGGCTCTCTGTAAAATTGTTTTGTTTTACTTACTTGTTTTTTTAAGTACTATATTATTTTTTTTTTGTATATTTTTGATGTAAAATAGTTCCTCTGCCTAATGTTTCAGACTTTCTGTAGTATATGTTAATGGTGCTGGAAGAAGCATTTTACATAAAAAATATATAAGAAAATAATATAGTACTTAAAAAAAAGAAATAAGTAAGTAAAACCAAACAATTTTACAGACAGCCCATTCTCTCTCTCATACACAGTCACTTCTACTTTCATACACACATTCACTCAAACAAGATTGCTCTCACTCTCTCTTGATCTCTCTCTCTCTCTCACACACACACACACACACACACACACACACACACACACACACACACACACACACACACACACACAGTCTTCTCTGCTTTCATACATGCACTCACACAAGATCATTCTCACTCAATGTCTCACACACACACACACACACACACACACACACACACACACACACACACACTGTCCTCTGCTGTCATACATGCATTCACTCACACACGCAGACAGGAAAATAAACACACACATACATAGACACACACATACACTTCTTTTTTTACACTTGCTAAACAGCAAAAGTGCTACTTAGTGAGTATAAAAGTAATGGTAGCCATTAGTTTTTTAGCAGTCCAAGCTTCACAGCAGCTTAATATGCTCCCATGAAGCGGCAGACTTATTTTTCACCGGGCATTACTTGCACATTAATACCCTGCTGGAAGGAGTTTGTTCTCCCATTAGGGTGATGATATACAGTTTTCCCATTCTCTAAATGTGCATTAGCTAATGCTGCCAGGAAATAAATTTGTTACAACACTGTTGAGAAAAAAAAACATCAGAAGGGTGTGTGGAAAAGTTATTGGAAAACGACTAATGTAGTGAGCATTGTACACCAGGCAGCAGTAATTGTTAGGTCACAGCGCTCAGCAAATGTCACAGATAGTTGCAATATCATATAAGGGTTATAATGAACTGTGGAAGCTGCAAAAGTTGTGATTATAAATTTATAGACAGACCTATAACACTGTTGGTGTCCACCATGCATCATCTGTACCATTCATTGCATGACAGTCAGTACAGCCATGTGACCAAAGGTAAATCCTCAGCAGTTTTTTCCATAGGAAGAGAAATGACTAGTAGTAGTTTTCAGGACTGATTAGTTATGCTGCTTTATGGTAACATTCGCAAAATGGAAAATGTGACACATATGTCAATAAACTGAGCATGCCCAGATGGAAGTACAGCAATTAGGGAACCAAGACTGTCCACCCATCAAAAAAAAAAAAATATATCAGACATCACATCTGTTAACTGCCAAAAATATCAGACATAGCATCTGTTAACTATGCCATTCAGGCATGTCCACATTTTATATTATTTGTTACACACTCATACAATGTAGACAATACTGGATGGGAACACGCACTCACTTAACTCACAGTCTGTAGACCTGTAAAGTAGCTGCTGATGTCACAGAAGTACTCACAAAACTGTTGTCAGAAGGAACACAGCTAAAGGGATAACCTGAACAGTGTGTTTGAATGCATATGGGCTGCCTTAAAAGGGACTGTATTACTTGGAGGATCAAAACACAGTACCGGTGAAAATGTTACTGCCCTCACTACTCCTACATTTATTCTAACCAGTATTCTCCTCCCCTTCCTTTCTAAGCCAGTCCAATCACATCTCCACATTATCCCCTCCCCCACCCATCCTCCACTAAGTAACTACCCCCTCCCCCTTCATAAACTATAAGATCCTGTACTCACATCTATACCCCTCCCTCTTACACACCGCCTGACATCCTGCTACTTCCTTTATACCTAACTCACACCAGTTAACCGTGCCTTCTCCACTTTCACAAACCCTTCTCATCCCCTCTATCAGCTTACTTCTTCTAATTCCTCTATTCCATGCTACCTCTTACTCCTCTTGCAAACTCACCCTCCTTCCTATCCCCCACCATCACTCCACACTCCCATCCTCACCCTATCAGATCTCACTTTCACACTATATCCTCCTCTCTAGTTCAACCAAACCCACTCCATTACTTCAAACCAAAAATTATACCCTCCTCAATGAAATATCACATACCTAAAGCAATATTGCATTTCCCACAAAACTCAAGGAGCAAATCCAAGCTCCTGCTTCCTTCCTGCTTTGACTGCCTATGCTTAGCAGGAGACATACACCCCAACCCCAAACCTAAGACTAGCACCAATCCCATTCCCCCAATCTCAACCGATATTACCAACTATAAATATCTCAAGCTATTTACCATTAATGACCAGAGTTTAAAAAACAAAACCACTTCCATGCTTGGCTATACCATACCCTACTAGACATAGTAGCTGTCTCTGAGACATGGCTAAAACCCTACATTACTGACTCTGAAATCCTACACCCTGGCTTTCAAGCACTCAGTTATGACCACCAAAATAGGAAAGGAGGAGGAGTAGCCTTAATTTACTCTAGCCTACTCTCCATCACTCTCTACCAAAATCCAATTCCTCAGTTCAAAAACGCTGAACTAGTCATAGGAATACTCAAAATGAATAACTATAAAAGCATTTGTGTTATGGCCCTCTATGTCCCCCCTGGAAACAATGCCACCACTCTTGAAGAAATTCTTCTATGGGCCACAACTAATATTAACCTTGAGACATACATATTAGGGGATGTTAACAATGACTGGAACAAAATTAATACCAATTATCCCTCTATATCTATCAATCTATTCAATTTCACTCAACTTATAAATGCCATTACCAGACTCAATAAAAACAACCCCCCAGTCTCAACTCTTGACTGGATCCTAGTCTGCCACCCAAATAAAATCTCATACTCAGGCATCTTACCAGATTCCATGAGTGACTACTTGCCAGCCTTCATCAATCGAGCAAACCCCTCCACCCCACACCTACACCAATATAGCCATACTCAAAACCTTACAAACTTTAACCCTACAACTTTCTCCAATTCCCTCAAACTAACAAACTGGGACAATCTAAAAACTCTTCCTCTAGATAATGCCATAGACTTCTTCAACTCAATCTTCTTAAATACCCTGAACTCCCAAGCCCCACCAAGAACAAATCAAATGAAACCCAACTCCGCCCCGTGGCTAACTAAAGATACTAAAACACTTATTCATCAAAGAGACACGACCTGGAAACTTTACCATCACAATAAGCACCCTGATACCTTTCTTAAATATAAGCAACTCCGCAACCTAGCCAAAAAACTAATTATAAAAGATAAAAAAATCTTACTACACTAAACTCCAGTCTAATCATTCCATAAACCCCAAAGAATTCTGGAACTCCATCAACTCTCTTCGGAACCCAGGTACCAAAAACAGTCCTTACCCTGACACCAGTAAAACTGACCCAGAAATAGCCACTCCATTCAACTCCTTCTTTACCAACTCTATAGCAAAACTCACCAAGACCTTCCCAAATCACAACCCCTCCCCTCACCTCAAACCCTCTTCCCTAACCTCTACCCAACCTTCCATCCCTAACACTCCTCCCATATTTCATCTCAAACCCATCTCCACCTCATACATAAAAAAACCTTCTCTCTAAACTTAAGCCATGCTCCAACACCCCTGACAATATCCCCTCACTCTTTCTAAAACTTGCAGCAGATGGTATTGCCATCCCCATTAACATTCTCATTAATAGACCCATACAGGAATCTTATGTCCCCAAACTGTGGTGTGCAGCCTTTATCCTACCCCTCCAGTAAAGAGGCAAAAATAATAAAATCTCAAACTTCCGACCTATAGCCATTCTTTCCCCAATCTGAAAAATTCTTGAAAAAATGCATCCACCTCCAGCTCATGCCTTTCCTTACCAATAATCAACTCCTCATCTCTACACAACATGGTTTCCATCCTGGCCATAGCACAATAACTGCTCTTCTCTCTTTCCTAGATATAGTAAACCAAGCCTGTGACTCTGGAGAAATTGTATCCACAGTCCTTCTAGATCTCTCCAAGGCATTTGATACATTCTCCCATACCCCCCCACTGAACCACCTTTCTAACCTTAATCTCTCTCAAAATACCCTAACCTGGTTCAACATCTACCTCTCTGACAGATCTCAGACCATGAAATGGCAAACTGGCACCTCCATACTCCAATGCTCTTTAATATATTTATTAATGATTTCCATGCCGCCGTTCCTAACACTAAGATACTACAATACGCAGATGACTCAACTTTAGTCTGCTCTGCTTTTAACCTCCCAGAGCTCCAAACAAAAACTCAAATTGCCTTCTCAACTACTGAGAACTGGATGCTTCAAAACCACCTCTCTCTAAATGCCAACAAATCCAAAGTTCTACTTTTCTCTCCCTCAAAATCCCTCCCTCTCGACAAACACTCTTTCAATATTATCAGCCATGCCAACTCCACCATAGAAGTTGTTCCTTTTGCTAAACCTCTTGGGGTTACTATTGATGAACACCTAAACTTCAATACACATATTCAGCTAAATATTAAGAAAACACATCAGAAACTTGGCATGCTATACAGAAACTCTCACTTTCTCTCGCCTTCTACAAGACAAACACTTGTCACTACCTACTTACTACCGTCACTATTGTACGGTGCTCCCCTACTGACCAACCTTTCTTCCTCCATCTCTTCCAAACTAGAAATCTGTTACAACAAAATCTCAAAATTCGCAACTAAATCCAAATACTCTTCCCACCACTGTACATCTCTCCACCTGCTAAATTGGCTAGAACTTCCCAACTACCTTGACTACCTCCAACTCACTACAGCCCACAAACTAATTTTTAAACCAACTAAATGTCCAGCACTGGCAAACATCTTACCATCATACACCCCTCACAGAACCTTAAGATCTGCCCAACAAAATCTAATTTCTGTACACAAACCAAACTGTCCAGCTGGTCAGCTTCTCCTATCCTTTTCCTTAGCCAAAAAATGGACTCTCCCACTCTCTCTAAGAATTTCTGAAAACTTTGAACACTTTAAAACCCAGCTCCATTCCCACCTTCCCACAATTGGAAATGTAATTGTACTCTACCTACCTAACCTGCTAATAACTCTACTACAAATAACTCTACTCCATACTGTTTTCCTAAACAGCTGACTCTGAATATAACGTAATCTGACATCTATATCTTAAATGTATATATTGTAAATAGTATACTAACTGTCTTCTCTCTCCCCCCTCTGGGAATGATTCTCACTACTGCCTACATATAAATGTTGATGCTATTCAACAAAGAACATCAACGCTTCCGTAACCTAAAATGTAATGTCTGCACTCCACTTTTTCTATTATACAACTGCCTCTCTCGAAATACATTAATATCATGAATGTATACATAGTAAATAATGTACTTTCCACCATTATTCTCCCCTTTTCTGCAGAAAAAAATGTATTTACTGCAATCTTACAAATGTTTGTTTTTATAACTATGTACAGATGATTTACAATTGTTAGTTTTTATAACCTTGTACACATGATCTACTAACTCTATATAACTTAACCTCTGTATAACTTGTTCTCTAATCTAGTATGTAAGTATGTAATGTATGTTCTACTTTTGTACGACTGTACTTTGCTTAGTCTTACTATATAATATTACTTTTTGCTTATTTTTATGTAATATAGAGCTTTTCTCCCCAGGCCTCCACTGAAAATGGGCTCCTTGAGCTCAGTGGACCTCCCCGGTCATCAAACTGGAAATAAATAAATAAATTAAATGTTACAGATGACCCCAAAGGAAGTGCATTCAAGTTTTTTGTTGGTTTTTGAGTGGTTTGGAGGAGTTTGAGGGATTGATGTGTAATGTAGAGGAGGCTTAGATTCATTTCCAAGCATTTTTATGTGAATTGTAACTGATGGAGTGTTCATTTCAAGCCCTCATGATGAAAACCAGATTGAAACTACTTAGAATCATGAGCATTTTTGTAATGCTGTTGGAGTTCTGAAAATTCTTAGAACTCTCCATGTTACTTTTTCTTGTCTAAAAGTAAACAATCATGATGTTTTGAATCGTATGCTAAGATGTCAAAGAATACAAGTTAGATAATAAGCAAAAGACATTGAATTGTATGCTAAACCACTGTCCGTTATTAAATAGTTCTGAATGCTTGCAGTATACCAAAAGGATAGTTGATATACTAGCCTATAGAATGACACATCTGATAAAAAAATTAGGATTGTGTTTCTCTTTTGTTGTCTCTTTTTAATGATAATAAAACTTAATATCTCAAAACAATTGATTATGGAAAGTTTGGGTCTTAAAAGGGAAGATTTTTAAGATCTTTGTTCAGATACTATTAGACATAACATTCAAGTAATAATAGGACTGATTCTAATAGTAGCACTAGATTAAATAATATCAAAGATATAAGGGTAAATATAAATGTTATATTTATATGATAAGCTACACTAGGATTATAGCTAAAATATAAAACTTAGGAACATAGTAATAGTACATCACATAATATACAAACAGAAATAGAAAGAGATCAGAATAACTAAACATGTATATAGTTAAAGAATATCAATATGTCCGCGCAAGTGGAAGGTTGGCATAGTGGTTAAGGTGTTCTCCTTTTAGGCACTAGGCGCAGGGCTTGATTCTCACTTGAAGTAATTGGTTGGGCTTAGAATGGACTACAATGATGGTTAGTCTGGTATTAATTTATGAACTTATGATCCTATGAATAACTTTACAGATAGTAAATACAATAAAAAATATAAATCATCTGACCTATAAATTAATAAATATTTTATTTATTTATTTTTTAATTATTTATTTTATTTTATTTTACATTTGTTGACTGGGAATATGTCCAACTGAGCTGAGATAGCCCTTTTTCAGCGAAGGCCCAGGAAGAAAAGCTCCAGAAAACATTATCATTACAATAGTTAAAATTAACAGAAGAAAAGTATTTACAAAAAGGATGACAGTCAATTATTTGACAGGAATTACCAACATTAGTATCAAGGAAAAAAACAGTATTTACAAGCTGAACATTAATCAAGCATGTGGATAAGACACTTTTATACAATATAGTCTTAAAATATGAATACAATATCAGCATTTGTTATTTCTGGTAATGATTTAGTGGAACGTATGTAAGGGGAGAAGAAGTTAGGGCTGAGGCTAAAATGAAATTCAGTGCTTTAAAAATAAAAGTTGGCAATGCCATTGGAGGAGAAGTGATAAGAGCTGTTAGAGTGAAGAAGAAAATTGTTAAGGTTTGTGGTTAATAGTGAAAATTGTTTATGGATGGATAGGCTGTTTATGGTGGGTAAGTACAGAGGCAGGACCAGAGATTTTTTTAAGTGTTCTTTGGTGGCTGCTTAAAATTGTTTTGGTTGATTTAGTAAACAAATTTGTAGTGCAACTTGTTCTAAGCAATGGTAGGGTGATAGCTATATAGATTGAATCCATTATTAGTCCTAGGGTTATGGATACGTAGTAGCTCTTGGTCAGAGCTGTGGAGTGGTCTTGTTGGAGAATAGTAGGATATAAGGGAGGATATGTTAGGATAATGGTAAGGTTGGTATAGTATAGAGTGTATAATCTGGCGCTGAGAGAGAAGAAGCATGTTAGGAAGTTCCAGCCAGTTTAAGTGTTTAAGTGAGATACAGTGGTGGGTTTTATAAGTATGTTGGGCAGAAAATCTGGCTATCTTGTTATAAGTAGAGTTAAGTTTTGCTAGGAGTGTGGCATTAAGATTTCTGAGTATTGAGAACCATATAATAGACTGGGTAGGAGGTAAGTATGAGACAGGGTTAGTTTAGCATTGGGAGTGAGAAACTTTCTATTTCTGTATAGAAGGCCCAGTTTCTGATGAGTCTTCTTGATGCAGTTGTTGATGTGCAGGTCAAATTTAAGTTGATCATCTATAGTGCCACCTAAGAGTTTGGTGCTGGAGTGCTATTGGAAGACAGTAAGGTGAAAGAAGATTTGAGATGGTTAAGAGCTTTTGGAAGAAAGAGTAAGAGTTTGATTTTTTGGGGATTCAGGCTTAAATGGCTGTTGGCGAGCCAGGTTTCCACTGTTGTGAAGGCAGCCTGAGTTGTGGAGATGAGACTAGAGGGAGAGTCAGAGATAATGATCACAGTAGAATCATCTGCATATTGTACAATAGATGACTGAGAGCAAGAAGTATAAAGCAGACTGGTGAAAATATTAAATAGTAGTGGACCTAAAATAGATCCTTGGGGAACACCCATTTTTGCAGGGAGGGAGGGGGAGAGTGTAGAGAGCCATTTCATTGACTGTAGCCAATCAGAGAGATAGCTAGAAAACCAAGTGATAGTAGCAGGGGAGAAATTTAGATTTGACAGTTTAGCCAGAAGTAGAGAGTGAGAGACGGTATCAAAGACTTTAGAAAGGTCAAGGAATAAACAGGAGACAAGTTTGTTGTTATCATGAGCCTGGGAAATAGTGTTTGTAAAGGAGATAAGGGCAGAGTGTGTGTACTGTGTTTTGGGCAGAAACCATGCTGTGTAGGAGTCAGTAAGTTTTCCTGTACTAGGTATTGCAGAGTTTGCTTGTGTATGTATTTTTCTAGTAGTTTAGAGAGGGGTGACAGAATGGCTATAGGTCTAAAATTAGAGATTTTTTGGGAGTTACCTCCTTTGTGGATAGCTTTGTGGATAGGTAAGGTATAAAATTCTTTCCAGATAGATGGAACATTAGACTCAGAGATTGTGCGGTTGATCAAGATAGATGCAGGAAAGGCCAGAGTATCAGCTGCTAGCTAGAGAAAGTAGGAAGGAATATTATCAGCAGAAGTAGAGCAAGGTTTTAGTTTGGAGAGTAGCTGTTTGATAAAGGTAGTTGATACAGGTTGAAGAGAAAAAGGTGTAGAGGAGTTTGAAGTAAGAGGCTGGGCAGTGGGATTAGAAACATTTGCTGGGGGAGGGTTTGTATCAATAATTTTTGATACAGCATCAGTAAAGAAGGTGCTGAAGATAGTGGCAGTTTATTCAGGTGTCTTATTTGGGTAAGGATTTGGGGAGGAAGGATTTCCAGGGTGCAGTATTTGGTTGACTGAGTTCCAAAATTTATTGGTGTTAGATTTTAGTGCTTTGGGATGGTTATGGTAGAATTCCATTTTATCTTTAGGAATGTGTTTTTTGTCAGGGTTCTGAGTTTTTTGTACTTTTCCAAGTCTGAAGGGAGTTTATTTCTTGTCCAGGTTTTCCACAACCTGTCCCTGTTTCTCATTAGGGTGCAGGTTGCCTTAGAGAGCCATGGGGATATTTTAGATTTTATTCTAAGAGTACGGAGAGGTGCAAGAGAGTTTAGTATATTAAGAAAGATGGAATTAAATGATTGGACAGCTTCTTCAAGGGTAAGTTCATTAAGGTGATTCCAATTTGTTCTGGAGAGAAGAGAGTTAAAGGTATCAGGGGAGAAGTTGGATAGATTATGACAAGTTATGTATTTGTGTGATCTGGTGAAGTGTGGAGTAAATTTAGTAACTTTTATTGGAGAGTGATGACTAAGGGTCTCTGGGTTATGGTATGAGGTAGGGTTAGATACCAGTATCCAGTCGAGTAGAGTACTAGAGATGTGTGAGTTATTGTAGTGAGTAGGGTCTGATGTTAATTGGGTAAATCCATGTAGGTTAATGCAAGAGGAAGAGTTAGGGTGATTTAGAGCTAGCCAATTTATATTTACGTCACCAAGAAGAATTGTTTCATTTGTATAGTGTTCAGTGAGATAAGAGAGAGAGTTTTTGAGCAGGGGAATATTATCTCTTGGTGGGATATAAATGGCTACTACAGTGATGCTAGAGAAGTTATTCAGTTTCAGGCTGACTGCCAGGATTTCAGCTGGAAGGGAATGGTGGGACTGGTTCTTTAAGGCAAGTGAGGGTTAGACAGTTAGAGTAGATGATGGCAACTTCACCACTTTTTTTCTTCTGGTGATCAAGGTGGAGTATATTATACTCTGGGGGAAGGATGTCTCTATCTGGGACATGTGGTTTCAGCCATGTTTCAGTTAGGGTGATTACAGCAGGGTTATGGTTAGCAACCCAAGCATGGAATTCACAAGTTTTATTAAGTATACTTCTAATATTCATTGAGTAGAATAAGATGTGTTTTCTGGTCAGGGTTGGAATATGTTGGTTGGGAGAGATAGTATTTTTTGAGGGTGAGGCTGAGGTAGGTCCTGGGTTTGGATGAATGTCACCTGATAGAAGTAGATTAGCAGGGAGAGAGTGAAACTTATGTTTATATGGATAGCTGAAGAGATATTTTGTTTTGAAAATAACAATCAACTTCCTCCCTATAGTAGACCAGGGAAATAATGTGAGGTACATGGGAGGATGACTGTAGAGATATTAAGTTTGGTCAACTTATAATAAAGATTCTGAACACCTGTTTAATTTTTCTTATTCACAATAACTCACTGACAGGCTTTTTTAAAATGATGCATACTAAAACTGAGACACAGTAATATGAATCAGAAGCATGAGCTAAGCTTTGTTAGTCTAATGCAAAGTTTGAGATGTAGTTTGCTCATCTTTTTCAGCAAACTAGGAATATGTTATTCCATGGTTGAATGTCTTAGGGTTATATCATTGGGTATTTTTTTATTTGTTTCAATAGTTTTGCCCATAGTTGAAGATTTAATATTGTTATATATAAAGTATATAATAAGTTCTGTAAATATATATGATTTCATTATACCTGTGTTTTTTCCTATTATATAAATGTCTAATTTTAAATGCATATCTATTAATATTAATGGATTGAATAATCCAGTAAAGAGGGGGGTGGCTGTCCAAATACTTGCAATTACATAAAGCTTAAATAGTATTTATACAGGAAACACATTTACTTAATACAGATGCAAATAAACTTTCATTAAAGAATTATTTGATCTTAGTAGGTTCTGGCTTTCAAGCTAAAAGAAGAGGCTTCCTCATTTTATAGAAGAACTCACCAGTAATGCCTAAAGTAATAGGTACCTATGTTGATAAAAATGGTATGTTAAGCATTGTTATAATTGAGTGGAACAGAAAACTATATACATTGGTGAACTCTTATTGGATTCCAGGGGTTGGAGCTATGCAAAAATTAATTAGACACTATAGCCTATTACATGAAAGGTGAAGTAATAATGGCTGGTGATTTTAATTGTATTTTATCAAAGATTCCACAGCAGATAGAAAGCTGAGAATCACATCTTCAGTCAAACACTTAATCAATTTTGTAAATCTAAGCAAGAAAGAAAAATAAAGAACATTGTTAATTTAAAAAAATAAAATATAATTATTTCTAAACTGGCTGCTTACTTAGCTGCAAATCCAACTCTCTCGCTTAAATCCCTGAACTCGAACTGTGCATGTTTGCCGAGTTCCGGGATTTAAAAAAAAATAGTTTCTGTAAATCCGGACTGCTGTAAAAGGAGCAAAGGCATCAGTATGATGCCCAGAAGTCTATGCAGTTTCTAACCGCATAGAAGTGGAAGGGGCTCGAACTGCTATGTCTGCAGTCACGTACGGAACATGGATAGGCTGAATGGCTACTGATTGGTTCTTGCTCTCTTCCTGGGCTTTTTGTGCTGGGAAAAGAACGAGAAACAGTCAGTAGCAGTCAGACAGTTAACTTGTTTGATTTGCATTATGGAAAACAATCAATCATCCTAACTTCACTTGTGGATAGTGAAGGGCACTAAACTGAACTGACAGCTGACTGACACAAAGAGCATTGTGAGCAAACAAGTAAATGTGTTTTGCACAGTTAGCTGTTATCTCCTCTTCCTTCACTAAACAGACTACCAAAAGTATCTGAGTCTTCCCACTTAGCTGCTGTAAGTTTACTTCTTGCTGTAACTGCTGGAATTGATATTTCTTTCTGTCATCGTTTCCCGATTTGTGCACAGGATTATTTGTGGAAAAGGCAGGCTTCTTTCTAGGCCTGAGGAGACCAGAAGTTTTGAGCAGCTGTAGAACATTAGGTGGGTCCTGTGGTAGGTAACCCTTGTTTCCGTTTTCTGCCCCAGTAGTAGCTACTTGTAACATGAATGAGAGTGTTGATACTCCAGTGTTTAGGTCTTCCTTGAGGAATATCATAATCAGTGAAATGTCTGCTTGCTTGTGGGAGACCATGAAAACCAATTAGATTTGAAAAATAGCTAATTGTCTTGTATATGTTTTTGTACTGTTTGTTTTGTGGGATCTCATTACAGTCTCTACTTGGCACTGGAAATAATCTTTGTTCCGCATTGTGTCCCTTCAGCAATCAAGACAAACAGTATAGATATCTAATTTCAGATGTTTTTTTTAATGGTCCCTGAATTAAATCTTCTTATATCATGTACATTCAAGGAGATATCTAGTGATGCACCTTTAGGCATTGACAGCTACTGTCTTCACCTAAGATCATATGGCTAACATTATAGCTCATGTTCTGGGTTTCAGTGATGTCCATAAATTTTAAACAGAAAAGGCAGGACTGGAACGTATACCCTCTGACTGTCCAGTGCTGGAAAAAAATTATGCATTGCCTTATAGATTGTGCCTGTATACTTACATTAAATATGTCGTTTTTTTTTGTTTGTTTTTTTACATTCTCCTTGAATATTATCACATCCATAAGAATTGGACCCAATTTAAATGAAGACTTGCTGGCTGAGGAACAATTCTGCTGGTAAATAAATAACTGTGTCTCAGGAAAGTAAAGTGACATGCTATGCTACTTAGTAGGTGTTTTATGCATATTGTTTTCACTTACTGCAGCTTAACAATAGTTTTTAACCTTCACTGCTACATTAGGCATGATTTTATTCTTGTCTTATGAGGCAGAAATAAAATATTTTGTTTGTGGTACAGAAAGCCACTAGACTTACCACTGCTATTTATTGGTACTGCAATCTCCTGCATAATTTACAGTCTATATATATATATATATATATATATATATATATATATATATAGAGAGAGAGAGAGAGAGAGAGTAAAATAAAGAAAAACATGTAAACAACACTATACTATTTGTGGTCTTCTGCTCATTTTAGTTGTGCAGCTATTGCAACTTTACCCATTTTTTTTGCCTGACTATTAGCATCACCTGAAATGACCATTTAACATGGGCCAATCCAGCATTTTTTGTACAGGATTGTTAGGGGTATACCATTCAGTGTAATTCTTTTTCTAGAGTGTTATTAGTTTGCAAGTCTAATTGGGATCTTGTACTATACTTTGTAGTATAATTTGTATACATAGTTGCATATGATTAAGGAGACGGCTGCTGTTCAGGAAGTACTGCTCTGTTAAAAAAGATTTTGGGCTTTTCCCGGTTAGAGGTCGCCATAGCAGAACTCCGGTCTGCTCATGATTGGCAGTGGATTTTTACTGTGCCAAGTTGCCAGCCTGACACCCAACCTTCAATGAAGGCATGCCCATTCACGCTTGCACCTACCTGCATGTCTTTAACATCACTCGACCATGGGGAGGACATGCAGACTCCACACATAAGGCACTCCAGCCGAGAATTGAACGGGAGAACCTCTTGCTGTGAGGTGACAATGCTAACCGCTGCACCACCGCGGCATCGCTGCTTGTCAGGAAGCACTGGTCTGTTAAAATTTAAAAATATGAAGGTCTTTTTGGCAAATGAAGCAGAAATACGAATGGATTAATGACTAAGATGAAATGTACGTTAATTTGTGGTAAGCACTTGCTAACCTAACATAAAACATATGTGTTTAAATCAAATTATGGCATTGCTGCAATTCTGCATAAATACAACTTGTTTGGTGAGGTCAGTTTTCACTATACTTGTACTGCCCGCGATCTAGAGAAATACACAGAATATATTAGATGCCTCCCCTTACGAACTAGTTACATAAAATTAGTTAATAATATTTTAGCTAAACATAGTTGTTGGAAAGTAGTACAGGAACTTATCAATGCTTCCCAAGCACATTCCAAAATGTGAGGTTGATGAGTGCCTTATCATTCATCCTTGTAATTTGATTTTTGAGTTTTGAAACAGAGAAAACATTCTAATCTCTAAATAAACATTGCATGTATACACGTATATGTTGTATACACACACTAGTTAGTGTCTTGTATGCTGAACACTGGGATGGAATGAAGTGCTAAACACTTCAGTTTGGGTTAACTTCTCTCATTTATCCCAGGCAGAGAGTACCTAAGCCAGGTGAGCAGCAATAGGACAGCTTGCAAGCCAAAGCATGTGTGTGTATGTGGGGGGGGTGATTAACTCTTGCTGGCCACAGACAACTTTAGTCCATGAAAAGTGTAGGCACTGAGCAAGCTGCAAGGGTACACTGCAAATGAAAGCTGACAGAGCAGATGACAGGAGGATTAATAAAAGGTAAAGGAAATTCAAGATGCATAAATGCTGTATCATGTCATGGTGTGGAGTGATGCACAGGGTCTACACAAGGAAGACACAGTAGGTAAAGGAGAACTAGGTCTGAAACAGGAATAGGAGGGGAAAGAAAAATGAAATATGACAGCATTAATGCCTGTATCCTAACTCCATCCGATCTATTACTTATATCTCATCTTCTCTATTCTCCCTTACTTAAAAAAAACCTTAAAATGAACTAAGTACAACCCCTCAGAAAGTATTTAATTTATATGATCTTCTTTGTTGCATAAAGTCATAGAAAAATCCCTTGCTTACCTAATTATTAACTAAAACTAATTCTTTGTTTATATTAGAATAATATCAACTCAATGTTTTTTTCTAATACGTTATGGTGTAACTATACACTGTACTGTCTATGCTGTATTGTCCTGTATGATTTTGAGGAGCTTTTCTCCCCAGGCCTCCACTGAAAAAGGACACACGTCCAGATGGACTTTCCTGGTTAACAAATGTAAAATAATAAAATACCTGTTTTTTTTTTGTTTTTTAATAATGACATTTTTGTAACTGTATCTGGTCTTTTATTTCAAGCATTCATTTTTTTTGCAACAGAAATACCAATGTCAGTAAACATTGGTGGAACAAGGACCAGTACTGAGATGAGCTCAGATGATACATGCCTTTCAAATGTCCAGGTTTTCACAGAATATCTAGATTTTTGGATCATGACTTTTTGGTCTGCTTGTCATAAAATCTCTAGTTTTCTGGCAAATCATTTAGGACTGAAGTTAGTAATAATGACAGACATTTGAGTTTCAGATTTCATGTTTCTCAGAAAAAACATGCTAATGGGTAGCCTGTTATTCTAGCAACTTTGCAAGTTTATAAGAGCAATATTTAAAACCTCTCCTTATTTTGGTCCTTTCCTTTGTACCCCATTTTGTCTGACTTTGTCTAGATTTCTTGCACCAAGAGGTAATGTAAGACTATCAGTCTGTGTTTTATGTAAGTTCTAGCAATTAAGAGATTACGATTGTAAGCCATAAACTGTTGAATTTGTTTTTCTGTTGTGTTAAGCTTTATGCTTATTTCAGTCTGTGCAGCCCCCACCATTCTATCTCTCACAGTATTGATTCTCCTCTCCCTGAGAACGTGTAACATGATGGAGGATGGAGTGTATTTTATATCTACTTATTTCCATCTGTTAACTAGGACAGTCTGATAGAGCATAACCCATTTTCAGTGAAGCAAAGGCAGAACAGTTCCGATAAAACTGCATGTATATGTATGTGTGTGTATATATATATATATATATATATATATATATATATATATATATATATATATATATATATATATATATATATATATATAAATATGGGTTCCTATCAGCATCTCGAATGCTGACAATATCGAATCCGATATTGTTGCCTCAAAAATGCCGAAAGTGCAGAACGTTGAATGGGTAAACGGAAATCTCCTTAAGGGGAGATTTCCATTTACTTCAATGTAGTGCAGTCTAGCACTTTGTATATTTAAGTAGTGGGGGTGTGGGAGTGCAGCCCCCCCAAGTGGGGGGTGCAGGGAGGCTTGCCCCCCTTCCTACACCTTTTAGTTTTTGGGGGAGGGTTTATTTTATCGCATTTCAAAAATTTAATAGGTCAATCATTTCAGTTCAACATTTAGTGATTCGACCTATTTAATTTTTGAAATCTGATATAGACCCATATATATATATATATATATATATATATATATATATATATATATATATATATGTCTGTGTGTGTGTGTATATCTATCTATATATATACGCACACACACACACACACACACACACACACACACACACACATGCTTTACATGCAGTTCTGCTGCATCCTTCTTTTTAGAGAGAAGAATGATAAACTGCATATGGAGGCAAAGAGTGTGTGTCTGCGTGTGTGTGTGTGTGTGTGTGTGTG
>NC_056734.1:671860882-671865882 GCF_019279795.1 Protopterus annectens | reverse complement strand
ATACAAGCAATATACAATAATTAGATAGTACAATAGTATACATACAGTAAGATGCAGAATACATATCTTCTAGTTAGGCTATACAAAGTAGTATTCAATACAGTTTTCTACTAGATACAGTTTCAAAAAGAAAAACACATTTGTCTCAAGCAATCTGTTATCACATATAAGAGAAGTCTCAATAGTTTCATGTCCATTATCGGATCATAATGTTATAATCTTTAATATTATTTTAAAAACTGGCAATATAATACATCATAGGAGTTTACCAGTGTACATTATTAGAATAAAAGGATTCAAGGATTGGTATGTTAAAGAAATCAAAAATTTCCTAGAAATAAACATGAATGGTGAAGTATCTGACATTGTCTTGTGGGATTCACTAAAGGCTTACTTACATGGAAGAGTTACAAGCTGGTATATTAGAAAAAAGAGAAATGGATAAAGAATTCAATACACTACAGGCCAAAATAGACACCATCCATCCCAGTGCTAATCAGCACACTGGGCACTTGTTTCCATAGAAGTTATGCTTTTACTGGGTCTGGTGTCCAACCCTCCTCCCATGTATATGCATAGAGTTGGGCATACCACACTCACACTTATGGCCAATTTACAGGGTCCAATCACCTACTGCATGTCTTTGGAATATGGGAGGAAACTGGAGCATCCAGAGGAAATCCACACAAATGCAGGGAGGACATGCAGAATCCACACAGAATGTACTCCAGCTGAGAATTGAACTGGAGAACCTCCTGCTGTGAGGTGACAATGCTAACCACTGCACCACTGTGCCACCCAAAAGGAGACACACTAAAACCAAATGACATTATTAGTAATTCTGAACTTAAAAACTTAAATAAAAAATATGTTGAAAGTCTAAATCATCAAGTTTCAATAAGTTTGGAAAAAACTTCAGGTATATTCAGTAAACCCTTTAAGCTTGCATAAACTTGCTCTTGGATTAAAGAAAATAAATAAACTAAATCATATCAAAGAATTTATAACATATATGAATAATTAAAAGAAAGAAAAACAGATATTAAAGGTATTCTTGAGGACTTTAAAATATGCTATAAAATATAAATAATAATACAAATAACCCAGATAATGATATAGTTGAAACTTTTCTAAGGGGAAAACATAAACAATAAAATAACAAGTGAACAAATAAAAAATGACAGACCATTCATTTTAACAGAAACAAAAGAGCAAATAAAAAGTTAAAAAATAATAAGGTGCTGGGCTTAGATGGCCTTATGCCAGAACTATATAAAATATTACCAGATGATGCAGTTAAAATATTAGATACGGTCTACAGAGAAATAAAAACAACTGCTGAAGAACCCCCATCTTGGAAATATTCCCTTATATCAACTATTTTAAAACAAGATAAGGATCCTAGAACGTGTTCATCATACAAACCCATTTCACTTTTAATTGTGGACTATAAGATGTTCATGCCCATTTTAGCTAGCAGAGTTAATCCACTTATACCTAAACTAAATAACAATGATCAAACTGGGTTTATTTTAAATAGACAAGTACAGGATAATATAATAAGAATACCTACATTAACAGACTATGCAAATAGCAATAAAAAAGGACTTTCTATCATTAGTCTCAATTTAGATAAGGCTTTTGACTCAGTTAATCAGTTGTACCTGTTTAAAACATTAAAGTGTGTAATTTCTCACCAGAACTAATTGCATTAATTTCTAAGCTGTACAATAACTCTTGTGCTTATGCTAAAATATGTTATTTTCTTTCTAATTCCTTTAAATTATAAAAAAAAGCACAAAACAAGGTTGTTTATTACCAACTTTATGTTTTGCATTAGCTATAGGACACTTTTCTAATAGTATTGGATCCAAACCAATAAGAATATTAATGGTATCAAAATAAAAGAAGATTTTGACTAAAGATTGAGCTCTTTGCTGATTATATTTTACTAACAACAGGAAATATAGAGAATTCATTAGAACATATAATTAGTACTCTGATGTCCCTCCTCTGGGCCAGTAATCAAGGAGCATTAATCTTCACCACTAATACTGAAGAGGGATGCTCACTTACAACAAAAATGGATACACACAGTATTTCCAGCTGCTGCTGTCTGCACCAAGCACAATTTCCCTTACGAGCACACAGGGAACTCACTCAGTCTGGGGGCTGGGTTTCCCTTACTCTCTCAGCTGAGGGTTCCTAGCCAAGTCTCTCGCCACAATCTCTGTGAATCCAGTGCTCTGTGTCCCTGTTCTAAGCAGCTCACATATACACACTGTTTGAGATCTGATTTTTACAAACACACATGGGAAAGTCTGTCACAGATTTACTATCTCTGCTACCTTTGCCCAGACTATAATGTAGTTCTACTGTCACCAGCCAACTACTCTGAGGCTGTTACAAGGGTACCCAATTATACTGTTTAAAATGAATACTAATACAAATGGTAGTGTTTGACCAATGTGGCAAGGCTTTCAGGAGTGGCCACAGTGTCACAAAATAAATATAAGTACTCTCAAAGGTTAAAATATTCTCTAAAAGACCAGCCACAATGAAAAGTTTAAATATATTAAACGGGTCTATATTATAAAGCCAAAAGCTCTAAAGAGCAAATACAAATACATTGACACATAAAGAGCTATGTACAAAAATAGTGAAACACATATTTAGTGAAAATCAAAACATCGAACATGTTTCTTTAAACAACAGCGTCATACAGGTATATGTAAATTAACTAAATAAAACTAAAATAATACACTTTTGCAGGGGAGCAAGCCCCCCTGCACCCCCCCTACTTAAATATACCAACTCCGAGACAGCACTACAGTGGGGAAAATTATATATTTCATTATCCCCAGGATCGCGCTGCTGGCCAAACAAATACATTCAGTGTTCTGATTTTTGCTAAATACGTCTTTTGCTATTTTTGTACGTCACTCTTTATGTGTCGATGTACTCGTATATGCTCTTTAGAGCTTTCAGCTTTATAATATAGACCCTATTAAATAATAAATAATAAAAGAACATGAAAATGCTAAATATCTATTTACAATAAACACCAGAGTTTCATTCACAAGAAATATTAAAAATAACACAGACAGATTCACACAGATACAGAAAAACAGTATTTAACCAATCTGACTATATTTTGCTGACTGAGCTAAAGAATTACCATTCCCTGGTTACTTACTAAAGCAAGGCAAGATGAAGTAGGTGAGTGGCTCTTCTTTCTTTGTCCAGTTTCAACAACAGACTGCTCTGAGACGTCTGTCTCATCTAGTATTAAACCATCATTCAGTGCTGGATTACAGAATTACAAAATATACATCTGGTCATGTGACTCTGGTTTCCACACTACCCCCTTTGCTAGAAACTGAACCAGAATTTGGCACATATGTGTTACTGTATACACATATAGCATTTAGAAGCTATAAAACCATTTTGAAACTTCCACCCTTCTAAGGTAGCAGTTAGTTCACCCATAAGGACAATGCTGCATGATTCCTAGTCCTGGTTTTCAGAGACATTTTGTCTCTGGCTGCAGTCAGAACTGTAAGATACAATCTTTATGGCCTAAACCAAGAAATTTTATTTCAGACTATTTTTTCAAAGTTAGCTGGACTGAGATTAACCTCTTCTCTTCCAGTATCCCCTGTTACAATATATTAATTTCAACAGTTACATTACAGTCTGACATACAGGTGTATTTCTTTTCTGTCCATCAGGACCCACTGTTGTTACATGTTTAACACAAGCAGCTTTACAAATATATTTTCAATACAAGCATCTGTACAAATCAGTTTGATATACAAATGACATATAATTCTTTATAATAGTCCATCTAGCTATGCTGGCATATGTTACACATGCACTGCCTTACTTCTCCTGGCATAGCTGGCAATACCTCACATCATTACAAGTTCTGTGAGTCAGTTTGAAGAAATCTAGAACTTAAGATTTAATCATAATAAAACAAGTTCATTATTAATTAATTAAAAAATAAATAATTCATACAAAAATATTCTATCTTGAAATGGAATAGCAATCAAATGAAATGCTTTGATATAACCATTATGTCTAATAGTAAAGAAATGATACAAGCAAATTTTCAACAGGTTTTTGATAAAATTTTAAGTTTAGTCATAAATTGGAACTCATTGTTTTATATCATGGAAGAACAATTAATGCTTATTAAGATGGTTATTTTCCTTAAAATGATGTTTGTCTTACAATCTTTAGTACTAGCTTCACCAAAAAAATTAATAAAAAAGATAAATAATATTCTACTTAATTTTGGGGGGCATCCTAATATACCAAGAGTTTCCTTTGATTGACACAGAAAAAGTTAAGATAATGGTGGACTAAGATTCCCTGATTTTCAATTGTATGCTACTTCAAAAATTGTAAAATTTATAGCATTGTGGATACATTCATCTTATGATTCAAAATGGAAACTAATACATAAAGAAATATTATTAGTAAATAATAAATATATCACAACCACTCATAAACAAATAGTACTTAATAGCTTTATCTGGTTATTAAAAGATTATTGTGTAAATGGAATTACACTCTATTTAAATAACATCATTTCCTCTTTCAAAGAGTTCACATATTCTGGCCATTGTATTAAAGACTTAATATTTGTTTCTGTTTCCAATAACATATACAAATGACTGCTTAGAAACTCATAACTTCAGCAAAATGCTACTATAGAAACAACAAAGTAACTTAATTTGTTAGCATCAATTCTTAAATAGTACTGATATATATATATATATATATATATATATATATATATATATATATATATATATATATATATATATATATACTGCTGAAATTTTAAGGTCCAAAGACAGTCAAGAATCTGAGATTTGGGGGGACGTGGCTAGGATGTAGACTGGTTGGCAGCATCTTTACCCAGCTCTGCACTCAAAAGATATTTCTGACAGAAATTTTTAAAAACTAGATATTGTAGACAAACCTATTTT
>NC_056734.1:671795882-671855882 GCF_019279795.1 Protopterus annectens | reverse complement strand
AAACTCTATGGTCAGATAGAGGTAATATTTCTAAATCTTTAGTTTTATTTAATGCTCCAATTTCTGAGATAATTACAAAATCCTAAGTGCCTCTTCTTTGGTCTATTCTTGCTATAGTCAAAAAAGTAATTTCTAAAAATTGGAAAAGTAAAGTTGCCCCTCTAGCACTGAATTTATTAGTATGGTAAACATTGTTTGCAGTAGTAAATTACAGAGAATAAAGATGAGAACTTCTAATATTACACAGTCATATAAATCTTGGCTTAAACTTAAAGACTTGCTTGAAAAAATTAATTGTTGTTGATATGTATAACGTTGATGTATTGATCAGCTATGGACCTATGTAAATAGTTATTTGTTTGTTTTATAATTGCTTTGTTTACTCATTGTTTTAAAACCAAATAAGTAATTATTTGCAGATAACAGAATGTTATCGACCACTGAAATAAATACTTCAGTAAAAGATATCTTTAGAATAATATAAAAATAAACGAAGTCCATTCAACAAGTCCTTCAATGGAAAACCAACCACATGTCAAAAATCAGCACTTGTGCATTGTAAAAACACAAAAGCATCAACACTGCTATGAGAAAGCCATTTCAACCTGTTATCATTTGTTTTGAACAAAATTATACAAGTTATGCATCACTGGATACAAACATTTGCCTATTGAAATCAACATTTTCTAGATCTGTACACTAACCGATGGCATCTCACATGGACTCGTATCACATTTGTTAGAATGTTGAAATGTCAAGTTGAGTAGTATGTTGTAGGACATATGGCTTCCCCCAAAAGAGAGTACAACAACTGGGGATCATAAGTGGGCAAGTATTACCAGTAAGTTTAACTGTACATATAACATCTGTACAGTAAGCCTGACCTGTCTGTTATCATTTGGTAATATACATCATGGTAGTTACACTTGGCCAGATATGAATCCATGTTTACCTAACTCTACAATCTTTAGATGCCACAGAAGAAATCATATCACAGTGGCTAGAAAGCAAACATTAGAAGGGATATCTTGAGCAGGGTGTCTGAATGCATATGGGCTCCTTTGAAGGGAATGAACACTTGGAGAAAAAACCCTTCATCTGTAATAATGTTATCCCTAAGTAGAATGCCACAGGTAACCACCTAGGGCACCGCTCTAGCAGGGGTGCTTTTCCAGTAATTTGGATGGTGTAGGTAGACCAGGATGAGGGCACTGGGTGGTGTGGCAGGGAGCTGTGGACCCCTTTTGCCTAGGGCACCAGTTGACCAAAGGTCGTCCCTGGCTAGCAGGTTGTGACCCAGAAGTGTTGGGTGACTGTGCTGTCAATGGTTGTGCCTCTGTAACCACCTGCGATGAGAGGGTGTCCAAGCTTCTGTGGCCAGTCTATCTCTTTATGCAGGTGGTCATGATGCAGCATGAATGATTGTTCAAATGTAATGAAAATATGTACACATTAGATATATATATATATATATATATATATATATATATATATATATATATATATATATATATATATATGTGTGTGTGTGTGTATATGTATATATATATATATATATGTGTATATATATATATATATATATATATATATATATACACACACACACACACACACACACACACACATATAGATATATTTTGCTAATCTTCTGTAATGTTAATATGCCCTAATCATTGCATATTTAACATACTTTTTAAAAATCTTTGCATACAGGTCTAACTGTGTGAGGTCATAAATTGCTGTTACACTAATGGTGTCATATACCCTTACAGTTGTAAATATTGTACAAAAAGTATGACTGTTTTAATCTGGTTTATATAGAACAGCTCATTTACTGTATATTGGAAATGAGTACATGATATTCAACATTATGATCACAGCCACTAAGTATTGTGTTATAAAACAAATATTACAGGATATTTTCTGTTTTCTGGAAATGAAGCCATAGATATCTGTTTTTATCTAACCATTGTCTACTGCAAACTTGCATGAACTAATTGTACAAGTCTGTACAATTTGGAAATGGAGAGTATACATAGTCATGTAGTTGTCTGACAAACAGTTTTGGACTGATGTCCAGATATTTGATAACCTATTTGTAAATTCAGTGCTATTATCAGTCATACCTGAACCCATACTTATCCTGTGCATCTCTGAGGTGTTGCAGTCTCTTCTGATGCACCTTCCAGTTTATTTCAATCTCTGCAGAAGCTACACATAAAAGAAAAATACACTTTGTGTTGCCTTGAAAAGGTAGCATAGTGTATGTTTTTTAGGCCTTATATTTTCCTGTTGCTAAGAACATCCTGTTTTCACCTTTTTAAACCACTGTAATGGTGACAGCACTGTTGTGCATGGGATGCCAGTAGTATGTGTGACAGACTTGGTTAAGCTATTCCAAGCCTCAGCCTTGTACTAAGATCCTGTAAAGTCACCCAGTGGAAGCCTGTGGCTGTAATGTTTGGCACCACTTCTGTGTTCTAAATTGTGCACTACCCTATCTCCTGTCATGTCTTTCCTTCAAAGATCTCAGGAAAAATTATAGGGAATTGGCACCCAAATCAGATCTTATGTGCACCAACCTGTGTGCAATGACAGTTATGTTGGATAAATGCATTTGTCCATGAGAAGGCACAGAAGTTGGCTCGGATGAAATGTGATTGTATTATTTCTTCAGTGTCACTTGTTTGTAACAATTGGCCATGTGTACTGATCACTATACATACATGGTCCACAATGACTCCAGCTCATACTGCTTACTGTTAGTATGTCAGTTACATTTCAAATGACATTCTCTCTCCTCTAGGCATGCACTCGGGGATTATTAATAGCATTCATGACTGGAACAATCTGACACAAATATGTACTCACCTGAATAATATTGTTGTTCCTCTGTGTTGTCTTTATGTACATTTTGTTTCAGTATTACAACATGCATTTGTTTCACATAAAAATAGTCAGTGATAGCACCCTGGAATTTACCCATGACAAAATAAAATACAAACTTCTAAACTCTGTGTATTAGCTAACACAGGGGATCTGACATTCCAAGTGTATAAAGTGATGCCTACAAACATGTACGTGACTGGAACTGTACCTACTTCGGACAACCCTGTAACTGTAGTACTATTATGGTGCTTCTTTACTGGAAGAATAATTTGAAGAAGATGATTTTCTGAGTGGAAACTTTATCACTGCATTAATTGTTGTAATATTTTTAATGCAAACTGACACATGCTGAAACCAAGATTATTTGTATAGCAGACAGCAAAGTCTTAGTGCATGTGCAATTACTTTTTGAGTTTTTGCCATAGGACGATAAGTGCTGTTTCTGTATAGTCATTCCTGACCACTGGCAGTGATCTGCACCAGCTGTTGTGCAAAAAATACAAATAACATTTTATGTCACAACACTTTTTCTTTGTCCATGTGTGTGTGGAGTGCTGTTGTTTTAACTGAACTAATCATTGTTTTGTGTCAAGGAAAGTATTGCAGAAAGGTATTGACAGAGTTTTTGGAGGGGATGTCCTCACAGGAATATTACATCAGAGTTTATGCTTGATGGACACACAGATATGCCCCTGAATTAGTGTTCACTCATATTTTGAAAGCTGTGTAGCTGTGCTCTTCATGTTTAACTACATTATTACCATGCTAGCCATGTTTTCTTATTGTATTACACATGCACTATTTATTCCACAAAATGCACACGCAAGTGTGCTATTATTATAGCTATTGATGTGAGCACTGTGGGTGTCACATAGGTCACACTATGAGGTTTAGCAGCCACAGTCCAGAATTATATTCCAACATTACCATTATAAGTTGTGTGTGTAGCTTGCATTCAAATAAAGAAAATAAAGGATCACATGTATTATGCCACATAAAGTATATTATCCTTCTTGAGGATTCAAACACTGCATGCTGTCATTCAGAACACACTTTACTAACATGCGGAGCCATTCAGACAGCAACAACAGCAATATAATTTTCTGTATTCATTAATGTCCAAAATGCTAAGTACGGCACACTGCTGGCAGTATTGTTTGCAAGACTGATGGTTATGACTTTGCACATACAAAATAAAATTGTGAGTTTTTACAGTAAGCTGTGAATTGTCATCAGTGACCAGGCATCACTTTGCAATCCCAGCTGTCTCACACAGAATGAAACCAAAAAATTAAAAAAACATTGTTAGTAAAAGTCACTGTAATGATTTCTCAACTTTTTGGGTTTCTACATGTAAAATGTTTACATCTGCAATCCATAATTTCATGCAGATGACAGCTTCACAAGGTTTGGACCCTGCATCTATGTCATTACAATGAGACATTGATATGAGGAACATGTTGTGCCACACGATTATTTAAATAAAAAAGGAGAAATTAAAGCAGATGTGCTGAGCATTGTACTTCTGAAGTGTGAATTTATTTTTCACTATATTCTTGCTATCAGACTGTTGTTATTTTTTCTTGAGTCTTGACGGAGGTCAGTATTGTGACTGTGATCACTGGAAATGTGTGAAGGCAGGAAGAACTGTCTGCAAAGCAAGAGTTACTGATAACACTTGTTATGCATTGCTTTATTGTACCACCTTTGTACAAGGAATGTCTTAAAGGTTGTCATAGATATAAATAAGTTTTTATGGCAAATATATGCTGTGGGTGTCAGTCACATTGTTAACAATCTTCATTCCATGTCTGAGTTGTCTGCACAGGCATCTCACATATTTTCCCAAAATGTTGACAAAGATGTGCTTCAAGGTTCAGTTCTAATTAATATAACTTAGAAGTTATTTGTAAGACTTCTTGTCTAACACACCTTCTCAAAGTTCATAGGTTCATAGGTGTTTACTAGGCTAACAACCACAAGGGCCGTTTTAAGCCTACCCATGCATCCCAAATCTCTGACAAGTTCTGATACCCTTGATAAGTGTAAGCATGAGCCTGGGAGATGAACCGTTTACAGGTTGCCTGTGTCCATTAGAGACATAGGTGCCAGACCAGGGATGAATTTCTGGTTTCCTATCCAGTTGTCCAAGTTGCACCTTAAATTGGGTTAGGGAGGAACTCTGCTTCACATGGATGGGGAGCCTGTTCCATAGACGGGGTAGTCTCTGGGATACATACCTATCTCTCCATCAGGTCCTATTTATATCACAGGCAAGGTATAAGTCTAGTTCTGTTTGTTTTGTGGATATGCAGGAAGTCCATCAGAGTGAGGTCTGACAATGCCCTGTATGCCAGGCATAGATCTCCCCTCAAAAGCCTGTAGGGGACAGAATACAGGGATAGGGCCTTGTGGTGGTCTGCATAGGACATTTTACTCATGCCCCATATTCTTTTAGTGAGGAACCTCTGTGGACATTCTAATTGTTGGATATGCCTGGTTAGGTGCATACCAAAGGGGACATTGTACTCAATGATAGGTTTGATGAATGCCTGAATACAGTGGAACAATGATTTCCTTGGACTTAGATGTCATACCGCTGTTTATAACTTGTGCAACATAGAATGATTTCCTCACCACTGTAGACATGTGATAGTCAAATGCTAGATTACTATCTATGTGTGTCTTTAAGTCCCTGATGACTGGTCAACTCTAAGGGGTGTGTTGTCTATATGATAGTTATCAGGGATGGATGACTTCCCAAGGGATACTATTATATGTTTCTTGGCATTTAGTTTTAGTCCATGGCTCTTACACCAGTTATTTGTCTGTGTCAGCCCATCCTGGAGAATATTTGTGTCAGTGTGAGATTCAATGACAGCTCCTAATTTGCAGTCATTAGCAAATTTAGTCAGACAGAGACCCTTGACATTGGTCTTGACTTCAGAGAAGTAAATGCCAAAAAGGGGCAGTCCAAGGACTGATCCCTGAGGGACACCACTTGTGACTGGCCTCTTTGTAGAGGTGGACTCCCAAGTTCTAACTTCCTGCATCCTATCTGTGAGCCATTTGGCTATACATCAGGTGACATATAGGTTTGTACTAACCTCTTGAGTTTATCAACAATGCCCGAGTGGGATATTGTGTCAAATGTCTTGGCCAGGTCAAGGTAGGCAGTGTGAATGATTTTGTCATCATCCATTGCTTTGGTGACCTTCTCAAAGAAGTCCACCAGGTTGAGTAGGCATGATCTGCCCTTGACGAAACCAAAGTGGGTGGGTCCAGTGACTGGAGGTTTACTATATCTCTGTGGATCATCTCCATGATAATTCTTTCCATGGCTATACAGAGAAGACTAGTGAGTCTTATGAGTCTGTAATTTCCAGGGTCTGTAGATGGCCCACCTTTGTGCATAGGGATGCCTGTTGCCTTTCTCTATTCATGAGGCACAAAGCCTGTTTGAGGCTACAGTTAAATAGTAATCCCAGAGGCCCTGACAGGTCATGTTTCATGCTATTTAAAAGGCATCCTGGGATCATGTCTGGGCCCGTTGATGCAGTGTTCTTGGTCTCAGATAGAGCATTAAGGACCTATTCCCTAGTGATAGTAGGGGGAGTTATATTTGATGATATTTCCTGAGGGAAGGATGAGGGGGAGAGAGGGGTAAAGTTGGAGCTGAATTTATCAGACAGGAGGTTTGCTCTATCTTCTGGCTTAGTATAGGTGACTCTACAATGATCTCTGCGCACACTTGTGTATTGCCTTTGAGGTTGCGGACATAGCTAAAGAATGATTTGTGGTTGTCCTTGACCTGGGAGGCCAAACATACCTCAAATTTGGCTTTGGTAGACTTTATTTGTCCTCTGTCCTCTGAGTTGTTTGTTTAGTCACATTAGCAGGGAAGCTTTACACGTTATTGATTGTGAATTATTGCTAATGAGGCACACTTAAAAAGACAATAGCTATTCAAAACTCTTTTACTCCCTGATCTGATGTTGTCATTTTCTTTCATTCCTCAACTGATGGGATCTCAGATCCAACTTGGTTTCTTCTGCCAGATCATTAGATCCAACCCTCAAGCTCCTCCCTTTGCCCATAATGGGCTGCTAACCTAACATACCTCAGATTTTGTTTGCAGCTTTATCGCTGTAGATGCAGATCCTCTTGCTGTATAGCTATCATTGTTAATTTCAGATAAAACAGTGAGTTTTCCAAAAATTTCTTTCCAGTAGGCTATCCATTATGTTTCTTCTTAACCTTCCTCCATTTATTCATATTTTTCTGTGTATTTTTCTACTCTTCAAGTATTTCTTATTTCTTTCACTTTTACCAAAACTTTGGTATTTCCTTCTAGTACCATTACTGGTACTTCAGCCTTCCTTTTTCTTCCTCTTGTCTCTTTCTACCTGTGTTTAGGGTACCTTTGACTACCATTGTTCATAGTTTAGCTTGTTTAAAAAATAGCAATACATACTAGCAAATATTTTCCTTTTTGGCCTTTCCTTTTAGAACTAGCACTCTAGGATAGCAGACAGACCAACTGGTTTCAAAAACTACATCTCCTGTGGGTACAAAATACCCAATCCAGATGCCTACAGGGAATGTGTTTATTGCTTGGGAGGTACCCATTTAGGTTTGGGATGTGCTGTTTGTGTTTCAGTGCCAGAGCACTTACTGATAGATGGAACAAATTAGTTTTAAAGGGCCTTCTTCCTTTGTCTTCTTCTTCCACATTTTTGCAGGAGTCTCCACATAAGCACTCAAGCCTACCATCTACTAGCTCCTCACTCAGGTTTTTCAGGAGTTTTTCCAAGGCCAAAGTGGGCAGGGTGATGAGGAAATTCCTCAGAGCTTAGATCCAGATGGGGGTAATTCTGGCTCCATCTACCATTGGAAAGTGAGCTTGCCCATGACAAGTCCTCCTTTAGTTTCTCCTTCTCTGATTTGGACTGTGGTTTCATAGCCCTCAGATCCAAGACCCCTTGTGTGTGTCCTCATCAGATCTGAAGACAGCTTGTTCTTTGACTGCTGACACTTCCATGAGCCATCCTGCCCTGAGCCCTTCAGATCAGGAAGGCTCTTGGACCTGAAGTGTTGGTGCCAGATCCGGGGGGCCAGGGGCCTATTCTGAAGTTGTCAGAGCCATTCCTGCCCCCTGAGAAGCTCAGTTCTGACTCAATCCTCAGGTGGAGGACTTTGAGAGATTCAGTGGCTGGTGATGCAGGAAGTGTTGGCTCTAATACCTCTGGCTTCAGTATGCCCTAGGCACTCTGCCTTAGAGATTGTGGAGAGTGCTTTCTCTTCACCTAGAGAAAGGACATCTCTACCTCCCCTTGGATCATATATCTCTACCACCTTTGAGTCTGCGCTAAGCCTTGTTTTTCTTTTCCACTGGGGCAGCTAACCCATTCAGTTCTCCAGTCAGTCCCTCAGGACTTCTCTGTCACTCACCAGACCATTCCACTGATGAAGTCCCTCAGAAGAAAATTTGTAAAACGTGACACTTGGATACCCCTCAGAAATCTCTCACTGAAGACACCAATTTTGATGAAGGGAAAGGGTCCCTCAGATCTCCACCTGAAGATGTCTCCTTTGGAGACATTCTTGAACTCCTAAAGAAAAAAGGTGGTTGTCTTCTGACACCCTGTCCCAAGAGAACCACAGTGACCACAGACAACTTCCACGTGGGGTGGAGGGGCACTACTTCAGAAGGACAGCCCAAGGCATGTGGTCTCCTGAAGAGGCCAAGATGCATAAAAATATCCTGGAAATGAGAGCAATTCTCATAATGTTGCAAGCCTTTAAGATGCTCTCCCCTCTGGGACAGTTGATATTCAGATGGACAATTTGTCTGTCGTCTAATACATCAACAACAAACAGGAAGGGACCAGATCTTACATGCCAAGTTAAGAAGCAATGAGTGTGTGGCAGTGAGCAATCTCTTCTGGCCACTTTCCCATAGCAATGTGCATACCAGGGAAAGCCAATGTGATTGCAGACAAACAAAGCAGGTCCATTCTGATGCCTCATGAGTAGTCTGTCAATGTCAAAGTAGCAGAGATAATTTTCCATCAGTGGAGTCAGCCATACTGAGACCTATTCACTTTTCCACTCAACAACAAGTGCAGCAGGTACTTAGCCCGATTCCTCCAAAGGGAGAGTCACCGTGAGATGCTCTAGTTCATGATTGGCCTTCAGGTCTTCTCTGTGCTCACCCCCTGTTACCTAAAATCCCCAAAGTTCTACAGAAAGCATACCATACCAGTTGAAGAGTACAATTATCCTCATTGCACCCTTTTGGCCTCATCAAATTTGGTTTACTTTTCTCTGACCTCATCTTCTACATCCACCCTGGATACAGAATCACGATCCAGACCTCCTGTCTAACCCAGCAGGGATGACCCATCCATATGTAACAGGCCTCAAACTGGTTGCATGGTTTCTCCAGTTCCACTGATTGCTAGATAGCCCAGGCTTTCCTCCACAGTCCATCATATTTTATTATCTTCACAAAAGGCATCTACTAGAAAGATTTACCAAAGTAAATGGAATAGATTTACTTTCTGGACCATTAACAGAGATTTTCACCTTGTTTGCCCCTATATTAGCTTCAGTTTTCAATGAAGAGGCTAGTTTTTCTGCTATTAAGGTTCGGTGGGCTGTCATTTCAAATTTCCATCTAGATGAAAATAATTCTTCCTTAGCTTCTTCTAGATTATGTAAAGCTTTCCTCAAAGTAACTTTTTTGCTTGGGCCTCCTGTAAAGGATCCTACTCCTCCTTGGGATTTAACTATCCTGCTTCAAGATCTGACCCAACATCCCCTTGAATCTTCAGCCAAGTCATACCTTAAGTTTTTGTCTTGAAAAAACATTTTTCTAGTTGCTATTACATCAGTTAGATGAGTATCCAAATCCAGGCTCTTTTCTCCAAGCCTCCTTACCTGTTTTTTCACAAAGACATGATTTCCTTACAAACCAACCTATCTTTTCTGCCTAAGTTAACTTCTGCATCTAACAAAAAAACATGTCATTAACCCCCCCCCCCAGTTTTCTTTCAAAATTTTCAAATAAGGGAGAGTACATGCTCTATTTTTTGGATGTACACAGACAACTTTGGTTTTATCTCCATAGGACCAAAGATTTACTTAAGACTGACCAGTTATTTGTATCCTTCTCACCTAAATTATTAGGTATGCCAGTTTCTAAAGTTACTCTGGCCAGATGGTTAACTAATTGTATATCGTTTGTCTAGAGCAAAAGAGGACTCTCCTTGCCTAAGGTCCCTAGAGCTCTTTCCACAAGATCTGTTGCTGTATCCTCAGCCTTTTGGTCAAGAACTTC
Organism: Protopterus annectens; assembly: GCF_019279795.1. Lineage (NCBI taxonomy): Eukaryota > Metazoa > Chordata > Ceratodontiformes > Protopteridae > Protopterus > Protopterus annectens. The sequence continues at coordinate 671,845,651 of NC_056734.1, read as the reverse complement.
CATAGATGACATTTGTGCAGCTGTCACTTGGTTCAATGCTCATACATTTGTTGCTCATTACAAACTGGATGTGGTTTGTAGGAACAGAGCTGCTTTTGGCTCTGCCATACAGTACAGTAAATTTCCTTCCATGAGGACCACCCAAGGTTCAGCTAGCTGGGGACTCTGTCCCATCTGTTGACGAATGAATGAAAATGACATCAGATAAATAAGTTATGTACTCACCATAACATTACATCTGTGCTGTCCATTTTTATTCTTTCTCAACTTTCCACCCTCCTAACTTGCTTCCCTTTACTACTGTAGAGATCTAAGAGATTATATTTTGAGAACTGTGACTTCTTGTTTGAGCCTTAGTTCTATTACTTTAATATATACCCTTTTAGGTTCCCTTAAGGTATTATTCATTGTCTACTAAAGGCAACAAACTTGATCTGAGGTATGTTACGTTGGTGGGGCATTATGGGTAAAGGGGGGAGCTCAAGAGTTGGATCTGATGTGTGTTATATAATAAAATTTTGGACTTATTGGAATTCCGGTCTACATGGCATTTTTATCTAGTTTATCCAGTTTTGTCCGTGTCTGTTGGCGATCTGGAAAAAGTGGCCAAGTCATATCCAAATGGGATCTGAGACCCCCCCATCAGTTGAGGAAGAATGAAAATGGAGAACACAGATGTAATGTTATGGTGAGTGCATAACTTATTTTTCTTGTACTGCTGAGGAGTGTGCACATCATTGGGAAGGAACCAACACTATGTTTATCTCTCTACAGCATTCTGAGCAGATTGAGTGATTCAGAAATGATAAAGACTTGAGCGCTAATTAACATATTCCAGTGCCATGAGGGGTTTATCTGTACCTTATAAACTGGATAAAGGGCTATGGAACTTCTGTTGTGCTATTGAAGACTGTAATATATATTACTCAGTTTTACTTACTACTCACTTCTATTTAGGTATTACACTATTTTTTTCTGACAAGGTTGATTGCATACTTTTGCTGCTGCTCCTGTGAATGTCCTAGCCTGGGGTTTCCTATGTCTAATGCTTACAGTAGCCAGGAATTGTATGGGCAAGCAAAGTCTGGTTTGTTTGTATGTATGTATCACTGTCACTGTTTGCATCTGCAGAGCTCTTATGTGAAGTGATGAGTGTATGTGCAGCTCGCTGCTGATTAGCCAGTGGATGGCATACTGTGCCTGTCTTCATCTGTCAGGTGTTCCCCACCTGACCCCTCATCTGTGTCAGCTACCACTGCATGTGGGGCTGGAAACTGTGGTCCTTGTACTGGGGAGTCTGATACCACTGTTTTCTAAGTATAATATGTTCATAGATTACTAGTAGGCCAACTGCCCTCGTGGGCCATTTTAAGAATAGCCAATTACTCCATGTGAGAATCAAACCCTGCACCTTGCGTCTAGAAGGTAAACACCTTAACCATTATGCCAGCCTCCCCTGTGTAGCACACACAGCCAATATTTTGGCAGAGATGGCAGGGTTATATAGCAGGTTAGCTCCCTATGTACCTAGACAATGGAACCATGATTTAAGCAGCCTTATTCCTGCTCTTTGATATTTCTAGTCTGTGTGTGTGCAGTGTTGAAACCTTGCTCACTGGGTGTAGGTTTCTCCTAGGAGTTATGAGCCAAGGTTCTAGGACATATCATGCATCCTCAACTAGATGTCCTTGTAGCAACTCACCTGTTGCAAACCTTAGCTACAGGTCACAGTTGTGCCGTATGCGGGAGTTGTGAAAACTGCCTGGGTGGCCTGCACATGCATTATAAATGATAGCTTGTGTATTACAGCCCGCCTAACAGTTGATTGAATGGTAACCTTTTCTATTCACATACATCCTTCTAGTTTACTAGGTGAGGCATTTATGTTACTGCGGGTGCAGTCTATGGCCTCCAGTACTTCAGAGAAATGGGCTATAGCATAGAAAATATGCATGATGACAGCTGTCTACTCTGGAGTATGTGGAAACCAGATATGTTCCCCCACATGTTGAACCATTGCATTAAGAAACTGGTGGAGTATTGCTGAGGCAGACACCTGTGAAACATCCACTGTGTCACCTGTAGGTTGCTGAAAAAGTCCCTGCAACTAAAATATATAAAGCTACACATTCCTTATTATCCACTGGGATAGGTTCTCTATAATTTCCACTGGACCACAGGTAGTTTGGCTGATGTCTACTATTTCCTATCTGGTATCCCGGTCCTCCCTGTAGCACTCCACTGTTTCTATTGTTTTTATACAATGTAGCCCATAATAGGTCAAATGTGGCCTAAAAACCCTATGCCCCCGAGTGTGACATCTTGCAGTAACAGCACCTTTTTTGACAGCCTCTTGCAGATACAGGTTTACAATGGCTGCAGCAACACCTAAAATTCTTTAAAGTTTTCCTGTGGCTGTATTTCAGCATGTATTTGGAGCAAAAGAAAGTGAGATGTGTTCGTGCAGGACTTATATGACTCAGAACACATCACAGGCAGAGACATACGTGCAAACACAAATTCAAATCTTTCCATCATTCTTTACATTGGGTCATAGGCAAGTACTAGGCTAACTGCCCTTGGGGACCATTTTAAGCCTAGCCAATTACCCTATTTGAGACTCAAACCCTGCACCATATATTTGTAAGGTAAACACCTTAACCATTATGCCAACCTCCCACCCTAACCATTATGCCAACCTCCCACATCACAAGCTCCTAGGAAGCTCTCTCGTTAGTCTTCTTCTTCTGACTGTCATTCAGCTATATCTTTTTCATAAAGAAACAACTGGTGCAGGTAAGAAAAGCTTCACGTTTCCCTTCTAATTAGTTTTTGTTTTCCTGGTCATGGCTAGATATCTCAATACAAGTCTCCTAATTGCTATTTTATCGCTTAAGCTTCCTGGCATAATAATTGTCAAAAATCTTATGATATTACTCCAAAACAATCATAGCTTTCTGTTTTATACATCTGCTGTGCATATCATATGTTATACAGAATTGCAGCATATCCCAGCAGAATGAAAATGCAGTCTTCAGATGCAAACTTTTTGTATGCCACTGGAAACACACACTTTGCAAATATACAGTCACATAATTTAGGTTACTCATAGTAGGATGTATAATATTTAAGGACAACTCACATATCTGTTACATTCTGAAAATAGTGGCAGAATTATTTTCAACTTCAGAGTGGTAATAGTAATTTAAAACAAGGCCTTGTACAAAATAAATGTTATGTTTATTCAACATACTGTCTCAGAGTAAAGGCTAGGGCTCTTCAGCCCAAGGAGGGGTTAATCTCAGACCAAAGAATGAAAACAGTATAATTTTAAGGACCTGTGTGCTGCTCTAAAACAGTGGCCAGCAGAAGTGTCAGAAAATGTATCTTGACTAATTATCATCCTACCTTTGAATCAAAGAGCAAGTAGAAGGCAAATGTGCTTCAGGAAACAAGTTACTGAGAAAAAATAAGGGGGGGGGGGTAACAGCTGTAGTTCTATATTGTCATTTGATTTATGGGGACCCCTTCTTCATGGATCCTGCAAATGGGGTCATTCTTTCTGCCACTCATAATACAGCATTTTTCTTGGTAAATCCCTTGCTTGGGGCTCACGTGTCCTTGCTGTCAGTATACTGTGTAATGTCCCAAGTGTTCTACACAAAAATTCCTAGCTTAAGGTCTACCATCTCAGCCTCAGCATCTAGCAAGCACATTTCAAACAAATCAAAAAAACAATAGTTAAGATATGACTCCTACATTGCTAATATGTAATATATAAGAATATTTCCTCATGACTTACAGGACACTCCAAACATTGAGGCTGGATCCCTGTGCAGGGGTATATCTCTGACTCATCAAAAAGCAGTCCTTGTACATAAATAGATGTAATAAGAACATTATTGTTAAATCTAACAATGAAAACTCTTTTCAATTTGTCCTACAATTAGAATTACAAGACAAAAAAGTGTCAAGGTAGAAAGAGCTGGAGGATAGCTCCAGGATCAAAGTTTGGAAGACTGAATGATGAAGCGCAGACATGCTAAAGGAAGCCCAACTCAAAGAGTCACTGTTAAAACAGTAATGTCAGATGAAGTCACATAAAGAAGATCAAATGTCTGATGAACAGATGTCTTCAATGGAGACATTCTTGAATCAGGCAAGCATTGCAAACAGCCTGACTCTTTGTGTAATGACTACTGACATAGCATTTCCAATGTGCAATGAGCAAACTAAAGGCAATAGATGATGCATTTTTATATTTATCCTTGGTTAGCTGGGTTAGTCCAACTAGGCTAGTGGCATCCTTTCAGGAAAGAGCCAAAGTGGTATGTATACCACTAGGGGAAATTTGGCCAAGACATCAAGGAAGTTTCTCTGCTCTTTTCAATAGATGCCACGGGATCTTTTTTATCCACTTGAGCTACCACCACCCCAAGCAGATGGGACCTCAGTTTAACATCTCATCTGAAGGATAACACACTCAGGAGTGCAGCAACCTCCCTCAACACTACGTTGCTTTATGAGCAATCTAATCATCTGGATTGATAATAGAACCCACAGCCTTCTGGTCTTCCAGCACAAAAGGTGACTGCCCTAGCTGTTATGTCACTGACAGCTCACAGTCAACTTTAGAAATGATTTGTTATCAAATGTGATCCTTCCCTCCATGGAGCAAAATAAAATAAGCAACTGCTCGGTCTTCTTAAGCTCAGGCACTTGCTGCAGTAACACTAGAGCCAATAGAATAATCAAGCATGTAAAATTATCTTTCTATCCTGCCAAAAGATCAATGACTAGTGCAGGAACAGCTTGGAAAATATTTTATGAGTGTGGGTTAAACTAAGGGACAGCCAATCCTTGTGAAATACCATAGAAATTTGCTTCAATATGAAATCCTCCAACTCTGATCTTATTAGTGGAGGTGATGGCATCAGTAGAAGCATTTTCTGAGACTGAAATACAAACTTCAACACTACTAAGACAGTGTGTGTGAATGGCAGATGGGAAAGTTTATTAATTTATTAAGTTCAGGTTACATAGAAGTGAGTTGTTTTTCAAAAATGGATAGAGCTGCATCACTCTTTAAGGAAATGCTTGATCAGTCAGTGCTGGGCCACAGTCCTGCTCTCCACAGGTTCATGGTGGGCAGAAGAATATGACATATACATCATAACCATGGAATAATGGAGCACCAATTTATACAGGTGCTTGGGAAATGTAAGGATTATCTGCAAGCTTATTAACAGGGATAGTAAAAGGTGTTGTTCTCACCAAATGGAGAATCGCCTTGATTTGCAGATACAGATTTACAGAGGACAAAGCTTTCATTTAGCCTCAACCACCTCTGAAACACATGCAGGAAGATTCAGCAAAATGAAGGGCTCCACATCAGTAGCCACATACTATGGTAGAACCACCTGTCACCCCAAGTGTTTGGAATGCCCATGGCTTGGACTAGGATTATTTCTTGTGCCACCAGAGACCTAAGTGCTTTTAACTGCAAACTTTTTGCCTTTGAAAATGTAATGAGAATTAGTTATCAGCTTTTGTTGGTGAACAATCTTATGAAATGTAATCTCAATAAAAATGAAAAAAACATTAAAGAACTCTTCTTGTCATAGGATGGAGAATGCATCCACTGCTACCTATCATTTGTTCTGCTGTACCAAGCAAAAATTGTATTTAATGTGCTCTTCCAGGAAATAAATAGGTCAATCGTCCAAGTGTCCCATTTCTGGATAACTCATTCCTGACACAGCCACAGAACCTGCAGCTCCAGTAGAAGTCTAAGAGTATGGTCTCAGAGTCCAGCATCTCATTCACTTTCCCCTGGTAAGTAAACTGCTGACAGTGTGATGTCTCTCTGCCTTTGTGGCCTACTGCTATATTAGTGTTGCCTTCCTGCTTAGGGGTACAATCATGTATCTCCTTGTTTACATAAATTCCATACAGTATACTGTTTCTCTGACTGAATGAGAAATGGCCACAAAAGCAGCTTTGGTTTCAATGCCCTAAGGGCATCTTGCTGAGGTGGAGAACCACAATCACACCTTCTCTGAACTGTCAGGATGCCAGTGCGAATTCCTCACTGCCCCAAGCAAAGTATATGTCATTAGGACTTGTAACAGGTTCAGCTACAGAAATGAAAGGCACCTTGGTAAACAGGAGAGAGGTGGAAACTGTACATCTTTCAAATGCCCAGGAAATGGGTCAGACATCAAGAGAAGGTCCATGAGCCAGATTGGGACTCTATAGCCACTGTCACCTGAAAGTCTGAGGCAATACCCACATCCTCAGTCATGAAAACAACATAATGATACTTGTTGTTGCCAGCAGGCCAGGAAGATGTTATTCTAAGATCCAGCATTGACAATCTACTGCGTCTTAATCCAGACTGCCAAGACCATGACCTCCTGATCCCTCTCTTACATAAGGACTAACACTGAAGAATGTTTCTCTCAACACATACAGAGGCAATCATCTAGAAAAGCACAAGAGAGGATTTCTCTCAGTTTTATGTCATCCTGGAACTGCAACCACAGAACTGATCGATGCAGGGACACTACCAGAGGTCCTGGTTGTGTCTTCCTGCAGCTAGGAATCCAGGCAGGAATATGCATGGAGGTTCCTCTATTACAAGGTTTTAGCCACTATAGCCAACGCTTTGGTAGATACTGTTGATGCTAAAGAAAGACTAAATGGCAACATTCTGTACTGGAAGTGATAATGCCAGGTCAAGCTGAAGAAATGTTATGTGTGGGACCCAAACATCGATGTGCCAAGGCATCTATCATGTCTAGTGATACCATATAGGTGCCTATTCATTCTTTTACCAGTCAGCTATATGTTTTTGTTTGTTTATTTGTTAACTGGGAAAGAGAACTGATCTTTTGCTAACAGTTTACAGCCATGGGCTTGGCCAAAGGGTAGATATAATATACTTGGACAGCTTAGAATAGCAGCATGCTTATGTAAAGAAGAAGAAACTATTTTACCAAGAAAGTGCCTGGAGAAATATTATAGTCACCATATGGAACTAATTGTAACAGACATACTGCCTAAAGTCACTGTAAAAATAAAAACAAGAAAGTGTGGCTAAAGAAAGAAAAAGCTTTTAGCTAAGTAGCCATCATTTATAAAACAGAAACTCAGATGAAGCAGGGTCTATGTCAGACCGTCGAACGGCCACATTGTCGAATGTCATCTAGTCACCAATGCAAGCCATCAACCCACCTCACACCCCATGCTAATGAAATATACCAACTTCAAGATCATGTGATACTGTGGGAAAAAGGGCAAAGTTCCTGATACCCACCATAATGAGATCTCGGTCAGAATGGTTCAATGGCCTGCACTGTCAACGAGATGAAACATTCAACAATGTGGCCATTCAACAGTCTAACATAGACCAGATAAAATATTTATCATCACAAAATATTTCAGAAATCAAACAAATAAGCAAATAAGACATGCCCCTTTTTTATAAATAAGAGTCTCCCAAAACATGAGTAACAAGAGTTGGTGCAAGTCCCCCATTTGCGACTAGTGGTGGAGTCATCATTATTAACTGGCCAGCTAACCATCCAGATATAGGGTTCCTATCATGTAGTCGAACTTTTACAAGTTCGAACCTCATATGGTTGAGACCATAAGTTTGAATTTGTAAAAGTTCGAGCATTTGAATGGAAATCTCCATAAGCAGAGGTTTTCATTTTGTTCAATGGGGTGCAATCTCAGAGTTGGTATATATAAGTAGCGGGGGGTGTGGGGGATGCAGGGGGGTTGCCCCCCTGATTAAAACAGTTTATTTTGTTTTCCGTTGTTTTTTTTTTATCCATAGTTGAAGTTTTGTAACTTCGAACATAATGGTTCGAACATTACGTGTTCGAAGTTATAAGACTCTAACTGTGTGACATAGACCCCCAGATATAGATAAACCCACAGCACAATCTAGTGACATTTTTACTTGCCCTACAAATCACTGTGATAAGACCAATTATTCCAAGAAGAACACAAGTGACAAAACTATCAACCAAGTAAAGTGGAGATAAAGAACACAAGAAACTAAAGATTACAAGATTAAACTTGAATGCATATATACATGTTCTGAGTGGTAATTAGTCAGGAAAGTAATAAATATAACTGTCTCATCTGAAGAATCTGCTGACACTTCTGAAACAAAAAGAAATATGTATTATTAGGAGGTTAATCAATACTGAATGCCATAAATAATGTCTTAATTAAAGGAAGTACTGACACTTCTGAAACGGGGGAAATGAAGAATATCTTCTTGCAAACTAACAAACATTGTGAGCCAGAACCACATTCTAATGTAACTGCCAAGCAGGAAGCTGAAACAAAGACATTCCAAGTGGCCTGGAGCTGTTGGCAGTAAGGGAAATTTTGCAAACAGCAGTCAGAGGAATCCTTTGTTTAGTCCTCACCTGAGATATGATTAAACTCCAGCTAAGAGTCATTACACAAAAATACTTTTCAGAGGCAGCCCATGAAATAAATTAGCTGTCAAATGTGCTGGATTATTTTTCCTTATTGTCAAACACTGACCAGTGTGACTTCCTAGGGAAGAACTGCCTTGTCATTCTCAAGAGGAATACAATTATTAATAATCAAAAATAATATACAATTTTTAGAGTGTTGTGCTACACAGGAAGTACTAAAATATATTTGCTTTTGCCAATATGTTCTTTTTTAACTAATCTAATTAGTTAGTTTAGGTTATTAGTTAACCAGGCAAGCCCACTGCATACATGTCCCTTTTCAGTAGTGACACAAAAGCACTGTCTGGTTAAGTGACTTGCTCAGAGTCATATAGATGGCAAATGGGGGCTGATGGAATGAAATTATGGACCACTAGAATCAACTTGTTAAAAATCTCATAACTGTAACCCAATCCACAAATTGCCAGGACCTGGCATGGTTTACAAATGAGGGTTCTGATAAGAGTGGCACAGTGAAAACAGTCAGCTACTACAAACATTTGCATTTATCAGTGGCATAATTGCAGAAGCAATTATGACACAAAGCAGCACAGCTTGCACCTAAGAAAAATCTGCTAACCAATGTGACTGCCATTAGGTATGATGAGCTCTGGCTCATTGTGATGACAACTAATGCAGCACAGCAATTCACCTATTTGTTACGTTTGTTTGTTAACTGGGTAAGATAACTGATCTTTTCACAATGATTTATAGCCATGACTTTTTCCACAAAGGTTAATATAATATACCTGGGCAGCTTAGAATAGCAGCATCTTCTGTAAAGAGGAAGGAAATTACATTTCAAAGAAATTACCTAGATAAAGACTGCATAAGCATGGGACGAACAAGCAAACTCCACAATAGGTGGAAAATGGAATTAGGACTCAACCATTTCCATAATACTGTGATGACTAGATCTTTACTGAGCTACCAAGCTGATAATGCAAGAATAGACAGTATCTCTTCATCCAAGACCAAGGACTCAATCAATCTATTTAAAACAGATGAATGTAGATGTTAAGTAGATGAAAGCATGAATGCAGTGTTTAATCAAGATATTCATATATGCAAAAATAAATATATATATATATATATATATATATATATTTATCTGTCTCTAAAACAGATTTTCAACAGATTTTCAGAGTATCAGAACTTCAAACAGCTGTCATACAACTAAAACAATTCAAATTACAAAGATGCAAATGAAAACAAATTCTATTGTTTGCAGGTGGGCAAGCCTCCCTGCACCTCCATACCTCCTGCTAGATCTCACTATAGTAGGGAAAGCGTAAATTCCCTGATACCCACTGTACTGCAGTCTTGCAAATGCAGTCAGCTAATTTTCGATTACATGGACCAATTTTTTTTTTTCCATTCAGAAAGTTGCCTGGGACTTTTATATATATATATATATATATATATATATATATATATATATATATATATATATATATATATTTGCGTAAACTTAATCTTAAATACATTATGCAGGAAGTGAACAATACTTGGGAACAGAAGGCTGTAACACCTTGTAAGCCAAGTGTTTTCAATCCACCTTTAGTTAATACTCTACAGGTTTTCCAAAACATTTGTGAGAAAGAATTTAAGAAAATTAGATGTCATAATGTCAACAACAATTTAAGTAGCGATGAATGTGTTGCTTTGAAAAATCTCACTGGTAATTCTGATGTTAGAACTATGAAAGTGGACAAAGGGGGAAAAATAGTAATTATGAATACAAGTGACTATGAGAAGTCATTGAATTTATTATTGGATGATGTCAAAACATACAAAATGGTCTCTTTGGACTACATAAAGTATAGTTTTAGGAGAGTAGATACTTTGCTTTTTGATATGTTGTGTCAAGGAGAAATAGAAAATAGAGATTACGATTTTTTATTGGTGGAACAACTCAAAATGGCTACTTTTTATGGCATTCCTAAAATTCAGAATGATGATAGGAATCCATCTTTTAGACCAATCATTTCTGCTAAGCATTCGAAAACTGAAAACATTTCTATATGGTTAGATAGTGTTCTCAACCCAATTGAACAGAGGTCTGAACACTATCTAAGGGATTCCTGGCATTTATTAGAGATTTTGAACAAACATAGGACATCAGATAAGAATATATTCTTTGGTACCTTAGATGTCAGGAGTCTATACACCTCCATTAGGCAAGAAGAAGGTTTGGACTTCATGAGGGAGTATCTCAAGTTTTACTGATTTTTCAGCTGAAAAAGTTAATACTATTTGTACCTTAATGGAATTGGTGCTTGACAATAACTTTTTCAGCTTCAATAAGGCTTTGTACAAACAACTGTCGGGTGTGGCAATGGGTGTGAGAATAGCACCAGCTTTTGCCAATATGGTCATGGCAAATTGGGAACAAAGGTTTCTTATGGTACACCCTAGTTATAACAAAGTAGAACTTTACACCAGATATAAAGATGATTTGTTTTACTATGGTCAGGGGATTATTCAGAATTTGTAAACTTTGTAACCAATCTCAACAATACCACAGACTTTCTGTTTTTTTAAATAAGTGGTTTTGGCAAAGAAATCAATTTTTTGGATTTAGCATTAAATATAGATTATATTACTGGACAATTTACTAGAAAAATATACAGAAAGTCTTGTTTTGTGAATCAATATCTGAATAAGGACAGTTTGCACCCAGTACACATGAAAAAAAGGTGTAATTAAGGGGCAAATAATCAGATTGAGTAGGTTAACATCTAAGGATAATATTTTTTCTGATGAGTTAATGGTTCTTAGACAGTTGTTTATGGAGAGGGGTTACAACAAGGAATGGTTATTGACCATAGAAAAAGAGGTATTCAAGTTAAGAGATGGTGTAGGAAAACCAATTCTCACCTCTGGAGATATATTGGTGGCCCCTCCGGTTAGTGTTACAAGCAGTAAGGGCCATAATTCACATGAATTCTATACCTCTTTTCCATTGCCAATAGTGAATGAAATTTGGTTTATTAAGGAGGTGATAGAAAGAAATTGGAGAATAATTCTTGGTAACAAGGATTTAACTACGTCCCTAGGTTTGCGACCAAGTTTTACATTTAAGAAGGTCACTAACATCAAGCAGATGTTAGAATTGTCTAAGAGATCAAATAGGGACAACACAAGAAGGGACTGTATTAAGAAAGGTAAATTTGCCTGTAAGAACTGTAAACAATGTAGATGTATTAGTAACTCATCATTCATTACAATGGAACATCTAGGTCAGACTTTTTGGGATCATAAATGTTTTAATTGTCATTGTGAATACGTTGTGTATATTGCTACTTGCTGCACATGTAAAATTTATTATATTGGTAAAACCAAAAGATTTTTGAATCGTAGGATATATGAACATGTGTTTGCTATAAAGAAAAAAGATAAAAGTAATTCATTAGCTAGACATGCACTTTTTTGTAAAGATTTTAAAAAAATTGAGTTTTTTGTGTTGGATTATGTAGAAAAAGGAACATTTACAGGGGAAAAAAACAACAGGTTAGAACAGAAAGAAACATTTTGGCAACTCCTATTTGGGGCTGATATTTCCCCTGGTTTAAATGAAGTAATTAACATAAAGTGTTTTTTATTTTATAGATAATATATAATTTAATTTCACTTCATACATAAGTATATGAGTTTTATTATTATTATAATTAACTTTTCAATTTTTCATTTTTAACATTTGTAGTATATTTAATTATTTATTAACCATGAAGGTTACATCATTTCCTGTAATACTTTATTTAAATGAGATGTAAAAATCCAGTCATTGTTTCTGATGAAGTTCACGTCATTAAAGTGGATGAAAGCGCTAAGTTTTATTTGCCTTCGAGTGTTTTTTGGATTGGTTTTCCCGTATCATTGTTCCAGTTTTCATAGATATATATATATATATATATATATATATATATATATATATATATATATATGAGAGAGAGAGAGAGAGAATATATATATATATATATATATATATATATATATATATATATATATATACACACATACATATATATAGATCTACTTTGACCCACCAAAACAAGCTTCTACGAAACTTAAATAAGAGAGCCGAGTTCTGCGAAAGTGTGTTTCATTGAAAATGTACTTTCACGAAACTCAGTACACTGTGTAGTTGTTATAAATCACGGTACAGTGAGGATATGGGAATATTCCCTTTTCCCCTCTGTAATGCGATGTTGGAGTTAGTATATATAAGTAGCACAGGATGTCGAGGGCACAGCCCCCCACATGGGGGTTGCAGGGGGGTTGCCCCCTTCAAAAATGTGTTTGTGTTATTTTTTTTTTCTGTGTCTGTCTTTTTTTGTTTGTGTTCAGTGTAATGAGTTTCACAAAAGTGCGTTTTTGTTGAAACTCACTTTCGTGGAAGTCAGCTCGCTTATTTAAATTTTGTAGAAGTGTGCTTTCAGTGGGTCAAAGTAGACCCATATATATATATATATATATATATATATATATATATATATATATATATGTGTGTGTGTGTGTGTGTGTGTATATAAATGGCTGTAGTATATAGGAACCAATGTTTTTACTGGCTCATTTTCCAACAGCTCTGCATGACAGATTGCCCATACCCCACTGTTGTGTGATCCTGGAGTTAGTATGGGGGTGGGGGATTACCTTAACTAAACCGTGATTTTATGTTTTTTTTTTTATCTTCAATCTGTAAAAATCCCTGTTTTTGTATTATCTCATTTATCCATTTGCTAAGTAATGAGACAATATATATGTTTTATGCAGGTTTGTGATGATGTGAGGGGTTGCCGTCTTTGCCAGAGAAAGTGGCATAGTGCATTTGAGGCATATGCCAGCATAGTTAGCTGGAGTTTTGTGAATGGTTTTATGTCATTTAGCTATCACACCGACTTGTACATATGCTTGTGTTAGAAATGTATCAACAGTGTTATTATAACTGATTAAAGGTATATGTTTAAACAAAGAATTCTGGAAGGGAAGAGTAGAAGTTTTTGAAATGTTTCTATAATTTTCAAATACTGCAACAGTTCTTAGCAAAGCTCTGTGTGAGTATTGTGCCAGAGGCAGGTGATCAAATGTGATATTATTCTATAACCAGCACTGAGAGGATGGAACTCTCACAGCAGTTTGTTTTCTTTTCTTTGGAACATGATATAAAAATACGTGGCAGTCAGTTGAGTTAGTTCAGTTGAGTTCAGTTCAGTTTGTTGGAAGTTCATCACCTTGTCTTAGGGAAGTAAGCATCTCAGCATCCTATCTTGCCTTGCTGTATTAATTAAGTTAGCTAGGGAAGAGTTACTTTTTAAACAGTCAAGAAATACAGTGAGACTAATTAAGTAGTGTTTTGCTGCATCTGTTTGAATTTATCCAACTTTGTTATTTTTATTTCTCCTCTGATTGAAACTCTGATGTTTATTGTACTTTGATATTTAGTATTCTCATGTTTCCTATTTTATTATATATTATTAAATATTTATATATGTGTGTGTGTGTGTGTGTGTGTGTGTGTGTGTGTGTGTGTGTGTGTGTGTGTGTGTGTGTGTGTGTGTGTGAAAATCAAATACCCAGGTGTGGGTGTGTCAGCTACCTGGTAATGAGACAGTGCTCCAAAGCGAGTCTTGTTTGGGATCTGGAGAGACAGAGAGTCCAGTCCCAGATCTGGAGCAGGTTCCCTATGTGTTCTTGTGGGAAATTGTGCTTTATGTAGAGAGCTGTATTTTAAATACTGTGTAAATCCATTCCTGTTTTTAGTGACCATCTCTCACCAATGTCAATGGTGAGGATTGAGCCTCCTTGATTACTGGCCCCATGGTAAAGACAGGCTGTCACAAGGTTTGCTTGTGTAGTTGACAAATGTGTGAGCTAGACAGTCCCTGTGTTTACAGAATATGCCCCTTCTAGGGGATTGCGCAATCTTGGGTTAGTACATAGAGTTAGGGATTACAGGAGTTTTGTTTTGCGTGTTCTGAGGTAATGCTTGGACAATGCACTTTAGAGGGGGGATTTCTGACATTTTGTAGTCACGCTTTTTAGTATCAATGTACAGAAGCCTAGACTGACTTCATTAGAGAAAAAAGATCCATATCTACATCTGTGTGTATATAGATAGATAGATAGACAGATACATAGATAATGGCCTATTTTAATAATTTATATGCCATATCAAGAGCAGTCATTCCTGTACAACAAGTTTTACCTTTTTTGTTGATTTGTTCTTTTTTATGGAAAGTGAGTACTACACTTAAGGTGGGAAAACTGTATTCCCTCAGTACTAGGTTACATCGTCTATACACACACACACACACACATATATATATATATATATATATATATATATATATATATATATATACGCACACACATACACAAACACATATTACTGGGGTGAGTCACACTTCAGAGATGCAAGGCACTTTTAAAGAATTGGGTTTATCTACAAAAAAGTTTTGTTCAACTGTATGGCATATTAAACTACTGAGAGCCTATTTGGAAGCTGGAATTGTGCCACAGGGGTTGCGAGTGTATGTAGAAAGTACAGTTGTGTACACTTACCATAAATGTAGATGTTCAAGTGTATTCACTGTTGCAGTCATTACATTTGAGTTATCTGCTTGCAGTTAGCCCTCAGTCGGCCTGATTCGCAAAGTCTTGGGTCCTACATCGGTTGCTATCTCTTCTTCCAAGATGTCAGGTTGTCAGGGGTATAAAACATGCAACCGACGTCATTACATCAGTTTTTCTTGCCCCAGATCTCAGGTGTCCCCCTAATGGGAAGCAATTAAATCTATAAATATACTAGATTATACCTCAAGCAAAAAAGCAAATACACCAAAAAGCTTTTAATCATTGAAAAGGAGAGAAGAGGTATAGCCAAATGAAGTCAGGGAGCTGGAGGGAGGATAACCAGGACTGCAACAGTGAATACACTCAGACATCTACATTTATGGTAAGTGTACACAACTGTACTATGTTCTTCATGTTTCACTGTTGCAGTCATTACATTTGGGTAGATTACCAAAGCTAAGGATGAAAGGAGGAATTTAGATAGCATTAGGACCAGCTATAAGACCCTGCAAAACTGCAGTTTCAAAGCCAGCTCTGGATTTAGAGAAAATTGGCAAATGGTAATGCTTGGTGAAAGTATGTACAGAACTCCAGGTAGCAGCTTCTAGGATGTCCCTGGTAGGTACACCTCTGAGAAAGGCTGTAGAGGTAGATAAAGCCCTGGTTGAGTGGGATAGGTTTTCCATGGTGGTTATAGCAGAAGTGAATGCAATGGCCTATCCATTTGGAGATAGTTCACTTTGAAATAGCATTCCCCTCTGCCCCTGCAGCAAATGCCACCAGTAGTTGTTCAGATTTCCTTTGAGGTTTAGACCTGTCCAAGTAGAATCTATGTTGTCTGTGCACATCTAAGGAGTGCATTATACATTTCCCTTTGCTCTGTGGATTAGGAAAGAAGGTAGGCAATTGAATGGACTGATTAAAAACCACACTGGATACCACCTTTGGCATGAAAGAGGGATTGGTCCTGAAGGACACCCTGTCTGCATGAAAGATGATGTCAGGCTCCACTGCCATAAGGGCCTGTAATTCAGATACCCTTCTTGCTGAAGTGATGGCTAAAAGGGAAGCTGTTTTCCAAGAAAGGAATTTCAAATCTGCAGTAGCAGCTGGCTCAAAAGGAGGAAGGGTGAGTTTCTCCAATACAAAGTTAAGGTCCCAGACTGGAGTTGGAGCTCTCCTGGGTGGTCTTAGATTTTTTGGCCCCTCTGAGGAACTGCTTGAGCAGTGGAAGAAAGAAGAGGGGAGGTTCTGTGTTATAATGAGCTGAAATGGCTGAGGCATGAATTTTTATTGAGGAAAAAGACAGGCCCTTGTGAAGCATCTCAGTTAAGTATTGTAAAATCTGAGGTAAATTGGGCACTGCTGTGCTCATTACTTCAGATTGGTTCCAGGCACCGATTTGTTTCCATTTTTCAGCATAAGATTTTCTAGTACTAGGCCTCCTTGCCTCTAAAATGACATCCATCACTGGTTTACTGAGGGATGATAAAGGAGAGCTTAGGTAATTAGCCAGACTGCTAGGTTTAGTATTTGAAGCTGAGGGTGCATAATCTCGTTCTCCTGCTGAGACAGCAGGGTAGGAGTCTGACGCAGGTGCCATGGGGCCAACAGTGACACACTGTGCAGGAGGGGGTACCAGTGTTGGCGAGGCCAGGCTGGTGCAATCAAAATCATCCTTGGTTTGTCTTGTTTGATCTTTAGTAGTACTTTGGAGAGCAGAGGAGGAAAGGCATAAACTGATAGGTTTTTCCAGCTGAAGGACAGAGCATCCACTTTCCAAGCTTGTCTGTGGGGAGTCCTTGCACAAAATCTTTCCAAATGATAATTCTGGGGGGAGGAAAACAGGTCTATATCTGGGCTCCCCCATTTGCTTATCAACATGTTGAAAATTCTTGGTTCCAGTTTCCACTCTTGTGGGTCCATGAGGGTTCTGCTTAGTCCATCTACCAGTGTATTTAGTTTTCCTGGCAGGAATTGAGCTTGTAGATGTACTTGGTAGCTCAAGGCTGTGTTCCACAATGCCATGGCTAGTCTGCAGGGGGGGTAAGAATGTGTACCCCCCTGCTTGTTTATGTACCACATAACAGTGGTGTCATCTGTCTTTACCATTAATTGTCCTGGAAGAATGTGGTCCTTAAAGGCTGTCAGAGCATTCTGTACAGCTAACATTTCTTTATGATTGATGTAAAGGTGCATTTGAATTGGGTTCCATTTGCCCTGAATGCACTTCCCTGCCAGGTACACCCCCCCCCATGCATAGTCTGATACATCTGTTGTTAGGGTTTGGGCGGCAGGGGGTAGTGTGAATGGTAGTCCCTTGTTTTGGTGGCAGGCCTCTGCCCACCAAAGGAACTCTAGGCATAGACAAGGAATGATAGGAATCATTGCTTCTAGATCCTGAGAATGTTGACACCATAAGCTTTTTAGATACCATTGTAGTTTCCTCATATGCAGTCTTGCATATGGAATTAGAAGAATGCAGGAGGCCATGAACCCCAAGGCTTGTAGTATTTGCCTTGCAGATAGCAGGGTTTTTGTGACCACTTGTTTAAAGTAGGTTGTCAAGTGAATTTGTTTCTCTGGCATGAGGAAAGCCATCTGGGAAGTTGTATTCAAGCCTGCTCCCAGGAATATAATTTGTTGACAGGCTACCAGGTGTGATTTCTTTTTGTTTATGGTGTACCCCAGACACGTTAGCACCATCTGTACAAAAGCCAGATGATTCAAAAGTATGTCCTGGTTTTCTGCCTGAATTAGACAATCGCCCAGGTATTGGCATAGTTGAATATTTCTTTGCCTGCAAAATGCAATGACTGGAGCTAGGCACTTTGTAAGTACCCTGAGCACAGTAGATAAGCCAACGGGCAGTGCAGAGAACTTCTAGTGTGTGTAGCCTGCTTTGAAGTGTAGGTATCTTCTGCAAGATTCCCTGATTGGGATGTGCAGGTATGGTTCCTTTAAATTTAGTGTTGCCAACCAGGCATCTTTGCTTAGCATAGAAAACAACTGGTGAAGAGTCAGCATCTTGAATTTTGGAATCACCAAAAAGGTGTTTAGAGTAGGCAGGTCTAGGATAGGACGCCATGAATTGTCTTTTCTGAGTACCAGGAAAAATCTCAAGTAGAAACCTTGTCCCTTTTTCTCTTCTGGTACCAATTGAATAGCCCCTATGCTTAAGAGAGAGAGTACATGCTTTTGGCCTCTGCCCACTGCTTTGGAGGTAGATCCGGCCAACCGCTTGGAGTTGGTGACGTGTGGAAGTGAAATCTGTATCCTTGGGACATTATAATTAAAACCCATTAGTCCTGGGTAATGTGTCCCCAGTTCTTTGCATGAAGTGCAATCTTTCCCCCCAAAAGGGGCAGTCAGTTGAGAAGTGCTTGGAAGTTTTAAAAATAAGTCATTGAGACAGTTTACCATAGGGGGAGTTTTATTACTCCCAAATTTGGAAGTGGAGGCCCTCCACTGCTTAGTCCTGTGTGTCCCCTGGGACTGAAGCCTGGGTGCTCTGCCGGATCTGGGTTTGGACTGAGAAGGTCTGGAAGAGGCAGGAAAGGACCAGTTCTGAGAAGGCCAATGCCTACTAAATCTTGGAGGTTGTACTTGTAAAAAGTCTTTAACAGTTTGCATAGATTTAACCTTTTCCTCCATCTTTTTAAGAACTTATTCTGCCTTGTTGCCAAACAGGTGGCCCTGATTTAAGGGAGCATCCAGTAATTTTGCTTTAACATGATCTGGCAAGGATTGCTCCTTAAGCCAAGCATGCCTTCTAAGTACAGACCCAGTTACCGCATCCCTGAAAGATGCCTGTAGTGAATCAAAACCACATTGCAATGTATGCTTACCAACTTGTTCAGCAGAATGCATAAAATCCTGTAAATCCTTATTTTCAGCACAATCAGAAGTCAACATCATTTTTTGTTTAAGCAATCCAATAATATGCAGCTGATACTTTAACATATGAAACTGGCAATTCAAGGCCCTAATGGCCAAAGTTGCAGAAGTGTATACCTTCTTACCCATCTATCCAGCACCCTGGAGTCTCTATCAGAGGGGGCAGGATTTTTGGCAGTAGTAGCTTTAATGCCCCTGGGTCCCTGTGAAATTATTTCAGGATCCGCAGTAGGATTTTTGAAAGGGAACTTGTGAGAGTCAGGAACCCTGTAATATCTATCAGGTTTTCTGGAAGCAGGAGGTAAAGAGTAAGGGGCCATGCTAGATTCCAAAAATACATCATCAACGATGTCCAGTACAGGAGGTATAGCTAAAGGCCTGTGCTGGGGCAGGAGTAAGAAATCCCTAAGCCTCTTTTTAGAATCAGAGAAATCCTGACTTTCCCAATGAAAAAGCTCCCTGAGAGTATGCAAGGTTTCACCAAAAGAGAAATCCTCTGGGGGGAGCAGAGGGAGTAGAGTCCTCGGCATCAGAATCCCCATAGGTAGATAAGGATAAATCCTGGTCATCAGAGGAAACAGAAATTTCAGAATCCTGATCAGAAGTATCATAAGCAAACTCAGTCCTAGGTCTCTTAGAGGGGGAAAGTTGGCTTCCCTGATTAAAGTAATAAGCTCTTCAGTCATTCTTATCATTTATTCTATAGGCATAGAGGCCTGACCATGTGGTCTGGGCATCAGTTTTCTAGGCGTGGTTCGAGTTTTAGGCCTTGAAGAAGAAGATGGCACTGGTTTAATATGCAAGTCAGTAGGCCTGAATACACTGTCAGAAGCCGGTGCCTGCACAGCGGCACAGGACCCATCCAAGGTAGAGACATCCGCAGATTCCAAAATTGAAGCATCCTGCGGCATACTGGACTCCGAATGGGTCTCAGCAGAGGCCTGCGAATCTGAAGTAGCTGGTATCAGGGGCTGCGAAAGTGCCTCACTAAGTACCGGTGAACTGGGCAGTCTGTCTCTGTCTTTATCTTTGTGTTTCTTCGGAATGTCGGTAGTTGGACGGCTTACTGAAGACATATCAGGATAATTGAACTGAGCACCAAAAAATTTAGAAGTGCAAATATACCGATGATGGATAGTTTGTGGTTTAAATAAGGCAAAAAACTGACAGTGAGATATGTCGTGGTCAGGGCCTAGACAAGGAATACAGTACGAATGAAACTCTTTATGAGGTATTTGCTTTCCACAAGAAATGCAATTATTTACTTTTACTGACATCGGTTTAGAGCTTTTAGTTGAAGACTTTGGTTCTGAAACTCAAAAATGAAAATTTCAGGAGTCGGCTGACCGGCACTTGCAAACTGCTTCTGCTTTGGGCACCACACGGCAAGAAAGACTGATGTAATGATGTCGGCTGCATGTTTTATACCCCTGACAACCTGACGTCATGGAAGAAAAGACAGCAACTGATGCAGGACCCAAGACTTTGTTAATCAGGCTGACTGAGGGCTACCTGTATATAGACACCAACTATCAGAAAAGCATGAAGGGAATATCACTGCCTTCTCCCAATAAGCCAGTACTATATTGGCAAAAATGGGGGCACATGCTGCCCCCATTGCCACGTGCCACTCCATTCTTCTGTCCGAACAACTGATGTTCAAACAGAATAAAGTTGTTTTGCAGACTACATTCCAATAAGGACCTGAGGGTTAAAATCCTGGAATGGTTCATGTCTGAAAATTCACATAAAAAAACATAAAACCATTTTAACCCTATCTCATGTGGAATAACAGAGAAGAAATCCTTAATATCTATTGTGACAAATATTAATTTATCCTTGTATAGGTTATCTGTTATTCTGGACAAAAAATCCCATGAGTCTTTGAGTATAAATGAATGTTTTTCCAAAACCCCTTTAACATGGAAATCCACAAACTTAGCTAAAGGGAAAGTTTTGGATGCTTTTGCTTCCACAATAGCAAGAAGTGGGGGATTGTTCAGGTTCTTATGAATTTTGGGGATACCAAAGATGGTGGGGTCCTTTGTACTATTTGTTTTGTCAGTATGCGTTCAAGATATGGATGCCAAGAAATTCACTTCACAAGCAAAGATGAAGCAGTTGTAGCAAACTAGTTTGTGTACTTTAGCAACAGAGGTTGAAACAAAGCCATTTCTTGTCCTTGTGCTGCTATTTACTGGTCATTGCTGTCTGCTTTTAGTGGAGACGCAACCTTAACATCACTCAGGGAGTGCTTAATAATTGTTAAAGACACGTCTAAGCATTGTTAAGGTCAGGTCTCACGTTATAGCACATTAAATCAGGATGTAATTTGACTTGTTTTTTAGCATAACCACAGTACACCATGCATGCATATATGTTAGGCAGAGGTCTGTGAATACAAACTCAGCAAACCACAAAACACATTTTAGACTGAAATATCAACCGATGGAAAAAAAAACAGAAAAAGATATTTTTTGTACCCCTAACACCAACTCTGAAATTGCACACGTGTAGAAAGGGAAAATTCCCATTGCCCACTGAACTGCAACCTCCTAAAAAGTAATGCCAGCATTCCGTATTCATGGCAGTTTTTGATCTCTTATAGTGGTATTCAAAATGTTTGATTTGCTGACCTTTCAATAAACTGCCTGGTTCGAGATATACACACACACACACACACACACACACACACACACACACACACACACACACTCTCTCACAGAAAAAAAAAAATATATATATATATATATATATATATATATATATATATATATATGTGTGTGTGTGTGTGTGTGTGTGTGTGTGTGCGTGTGTGTGTGTGTGTGTGTGTGTGTGTGTGTGTGTGTGTGTGTGTGCGTGTGCGTGTGCGTGTGCGTGTGCGTGTGTGTGTGTGTGTGTGTGTGTGTGTGTATCTATATACATCATGCCCGTATCATCGTTAGTCTTTCAGTATGCACAATCCAGTTAAATAGCTCTGGTATACCACCATTACAGAAGAGAGTAAGTAGAACAGTGAATAATGTTTTGTGGTTTTATTTACCTCAATGAAAAATAAACTGGTTTCACTGTTATCCAGAAACTGTTTGCTCATTTATATATAAAAGAAATCAACATCATGTGACTGGTTAATCCCATTGTCTGTATAAGGTCAAAAATGCAGTTGTTAATAAAAATATTTTGTCATAAAAAGATGACTTTTAATGCTTTATGAGAAATAATATGCAAATATGCATCTTATTTTTTCTCAAAGAAAATGTGCTTTGCAATTGTTTAACATTATAATAAGACATTAAGGCAATTAGAACTGCTATTTGCAATAATAAAAACAAGAGAAGCCTCAGTATTATATCCCTGATATATATATATATATATATATATATATATATATATATATATATATATATATATATATATATATATATATAGTTCCCTATCAGAAGCCTGAAACACTATAAGCCTGAAAATCAAAATCCTGAAATGAAAGACCAAAATCCTGAAAGACCAAAATCCTGAAAACACAAAATGGACATACTGACGTCATTGTAGCTTTGCTATTGTTAGCCCTGTGGTGTTGGGTCATTCAGGTAAGTGGGTTTTATGTTAGGTTGGGGCGGTTTAAGTGAGTTAGAGGTTAGGCATATATGCAATAGTGACAAATATTGGGGTTAAGGGCGTTTAAGTGAGTTAGGTTAGTTAGGGTTAGGGTCAGGGTCAGTTGGTAGCTATTAGTGTCTTTATAGTGACATATTAGCATTATTTGTGTTTTCAGGATTTTGGTCTTTCAGGATTTTGGTCTTTCAGTCTATAGTTTTTTTGATTTTCAGGCTTATAGTGTTTCAGGCTTCTGATAGGGAACCATATATATATATATATATATATATATATATATATATATATATATATATGGTTAGACCTTTTCTTGAGTGAAACTTGTCCTTTGGTTACTTAAACGCATGAGATCTGCAGAATTTGGAGATCTTTCAGAGAAATTTTACTAATGTGCTGATAGGTTTCACATGTCAAACATATAGTGAAAGACTTCTGAAATTGTAGTTATTCCATTTGGGGTATTGAGTATATAGACAGCTTAAGAAGACAGTTATGCATTTAAAGCTGTGGATTATGTTGAATTAACAATGGATTTAGGCCTTAAATTAAAAACAGAAATAGACAACATAAGATCTGAAACAACATAAGATCTGGAGGTCTACTTTTTACATTTAATAAAAGCAGAATTAGGAAAAAGAGCATGGGTATGGCAACATTACTTAGTATTTCTAAAATAAGGCTAGGAAAATATACAGGAATAAGGAATCAAAAACTATATGTATGAGTTAAAGGATTTTGTATTCTTTGATGGCCCTGGGGCCCAAATGTGAAATGACAAAATTAGTAAAATTGATTAACAGTGTGGAACCAGTTCAACAACAAATATATTCCCCATCCCACATAACGCAACCAAACACCATCTTATATGAAACCACACCAAAAGATGCTTCACAGCAACCACAAAAATAGGCCAGTGATCACTGCAAAAAACAGGTTTAATGGAATAAAATAGCAATAGAATACTCTCACAAAAATATGCAAATAATAAAATCTTTCACAAAATAACAATCTCTCTCTCTAGCACCTCGGCTAAAACAAAAGCCTTCCAAGAGTATATACATGCATCCAGAATTTTTCTGCTTATATAACAAAACTAATTATGCAGTAATTTAATTAACAAGTATCTAATTAACTATTTAATTAAATATCTCCAATTGCACTCACAGTTCAAACCCTTGGGAACTAAGGTATTATACTTCAGAATAAAAATAGACTTTTTCTACAATAGTTTGTTTTTCAAATGTACATTGTCATATTGACTAATAAAAACTTTTTTCGAAAATAGTTGCTTGCATTCCATCAGGTTTACCATTGTAATATATTTTAAAATGCATTGCCACTGAACTTTCTATTTCACCATTTTTAATACCCCTGATATGTTCTAACAAACGGATCCTAAATGCCCTTTTCCTTTCCCTTATGTAAAACTTACCACAGGGGCATTTCAATATATCAACAATACCTTCTGTTTCACAGTTAAAATTATCATGAACTACATATTATTTGCCATTTATTTTTGGAAAACTATTCATTATATACATACAACAGCTACATTTTCCACAAGGAATAGTCCATTTTTCTCTGATGTTCCTATTTACTTTTTCTATTGGTAAAATTTGTTTCCCGTGTACTGCCATGCCTCTAATACTTCTCCCCCTCTTACAGGAAACAAATAATTTTTTTATCTAACATATGTACAAAGTCTCTATGCTGGATGAGGAAACTCTAAAACAAGTTCACCAATTTTACAATTCTGCAGTAAAAAGACAAAAACAGTTTGTTATTTTCTAGTCTTTTGTTCTGTAAAACTATTATATAGTGACGTATGTTGTTGCCCCCCCCCCCCACTCCCTCTTCAATTTATTAACACCTTAAAGTAGGTTATCCTTGTCATAACCTCTACTACTAAATAGATTTATGGTCTGAAAATACCATCTTATGTATTAATTTAAAATAATGTTAGAGACAGAAAGCATACATAATTATTTCAAATTAAATTACTCATTTTCATTCAACCCTGGTTTGAAAAGTCCATCAGTACTGATGATCTATTTCTTGTTTTTACATTCCAATCACTAACAACTGTGTGCTGGATTTAAGTTTCCAGGTATCATCCTGTCCATGCTGGTGAAAACAAAAGTGGCTGTTTTGTATATGAGGGTGTTTGCAGACTGCACTCATGTTGCATTTAATATCATGAAGACTAAACAAAAAAATGCTAATGTCTACTTGCAGAAATAATTTATTTAAAGTTTAGCATTTTCATTTACCATTAACAGGCTTCATCAGAACTGCTCACCCACCTAAAATATTCTATTTATATAATATAAAACCAGTCATATGATCCGTTCAGCTGATAAAAATTCATTAAATAATTAAAAAAGATAGATAAATATAATATAGCTATATAAATATCCAATTTCATAAAACATATATATACCAATTTTTAAACTCCTTATCAAACATTTTATTATCAGATATGAAATTGTCATTGGTTCCTTTAGTAAAACATCACATATGACAGGAGTGGAATGCTTTCAGAGGCACTGATTCAGGACAATTTGTTGTTGAATATATAATTAAGACTAGTTTGCAATTTTGTGGAGATTGCACTTAGAAGTAATTTCTTATTTTTTTGAACGTGAACATTTTCACAAAGATATAGGTATAGCAATGTGTTCCATATATAAACCTATTTATTTTAGTATTGTAGTATGGCATCATGAACCAAAGAACATACAGGATTCCCCATTCACAACTTTTTTAGAAGATGTGTGTGTGGTACCTGAATGCTATATTTTATCATCTAGGATGACACCATTGTTGAAGTAGAACATTTCTTATTTGAAAAATACTATTGATTTTTTTTTAAGCTGGGCAAGGATAAGTTTCATATTCTACATGTAATAACCTCCAAGAATAATGCTACTAAAATATGATTCTACTATTTACAGGAAACCTGTATATTCTGATAGCATTTATAGTTTTCAGGTAATTAGGCAGAATAAGGATTTAGTAAAGGTCCTGATAGCAAGGTTGTCCTATTTGATATCTGATGATACTATGTTTGGTAAGGAGTTAAACAATTTTGTATACACATTTTATAAAAGTGATATCTTTCAAGTCTAGTATACGAATCAGCAGAAGATATTCTGCTTTGAAGATCTAATGATTTTGTCCCTTTTCTTAAGAAGATAGGACAACTGGAAGCTAAAGGTAATAAGAAACAGACTCAAGGAGGTAAAAAGTATATACTATGGCTGTGCCTTTTGTAACAAATAGCAAAACAGTATAAATATATATGCCTTTACAACTGTTTTTTTCTGGATAGTGAGTGGTCCAGTAACTGTCCATGTCGATTCTTGCCTCCTGAACAAATTAACAATCTGAGCACTCGGCTTGACGGCTTTCACTGTTCCGGTTCAGGGATGTGAACATTCGTGGTTATGACTTTCTTAATTTTGATAGTAAATGACTTAAAGTACTATAGAATTAACAGTGGTAAAGTAAATAGTAGCATCCATTCTTTTATGACTTGCACACCTGACAAACTAGAAGAATTATTAACTGTTCTGCTGGTTTTAAAATGTGATTATGCTCATCCTTTTCTAGAATTAAATTTACATTTACCTGGTAAGGCAGACCTCGAGATATAATTGTTAAATACTTTTCAGTGTTAACCAATCATTCTCTTATCTTTGGAGCTGTGTATCTAAAAGATGCTGTGAACATAAAAGACTCATTTTTAATATTATTTATTTCATTATACAATGACAAATTCATTGTTAAATTTGACATATCTCCTCTTATGTTTCTGAGAAATCACAAAATGTACTAAATAAACAAGAGAAGAGAAGGAAATGGTCATACCAAACAAACCCAAAGAACCAAATATGAAGTAATGTGCTGCATGTGGAAAGAAAACAGTTGCACACCGTCATGGGTGCAAACAAAAATGTCTATTCCAAAATAAGATTCAGCACTACTATCCCTAACCTGGGACGTCATCAGAGCACCAAATAACTTGCATAACTTCCTTTATGTCATCATCAGCTGACACAGAGCCATACAATTAAAGAGCTAGTGTTATTCAAACCACTATGATTGTTATAAAATTCATACTGTTAGCCATTTAAATCAAATATACAGTTAATCAACTACTTCTTTCAAATTCAATGTGTAAATAAGTAAATAAAAACAATCACTTGAGTTAAAAATTATAAGCACAGTGACTAAACAGCCACACATTCTGATACATGTAAAAAATATATTAGCCATAAAAAGAATAACATTCCATACTTTACCTATAATATATATATATATATATATATATATATATATATATATATATATATATATATATATATATATATATATATTTTTTCACTTTATAATAATTTCAGTATTTCGAGACTATAAAGTTGAAAGTGCAATTACGCGAAACTGCATAACAGTAAATGCGGAAATGTCGCATTCGCCATTGTGTTCACGTATGTGACATGCGGTGCGATTTGTGGATTTAGCTGGGGTTTGAGGTAAGAGATGTTTTTGTAAGGGTATTGGGTAGTGATTTTAGTGTGTGTGAGTGTGTGTAGTGGTGAGTTTTATGTGTTTGTGTGTTTAGTGCAACCTCGGAATTAGTATATATAAGTAGGGAGGGTGTTGTGGGTGCAGCCCCCCACATGGGGGTCCAGGGGGGTTTCCCACCTGCTTTTAGCAAGATTGTTTGTGTGTGTTAGTTTTGTTGTGTTTGTGTGTGTTGGTTTGGTTTTTTGTAGTGTCGGCAGGTAGGTGTGTTTGTGTTTCTGTGGTGTAGTGTTTTGTTTATGTTATGTTCGTGGTTTGAAATTTTGCGGTTTTAAAGTTTAGAGTTTTTGATTTTTTGGCTTTATAGTCTCAAGATACTGAAATTCAATATTTCAGTATTTCAAGACTATAAAGTGAATCCATATATATATATATATATATATATATATATATATACATATATATATTATATATATACATACATATATATATATATATATATATATATATATATATATATAAAATAAAACCACAATATGAGCATGTCAATATAACAATAATAAATGTTTGGCATAATGTTAACCAGTCATTCTCTTATCCTTTGAGTGTTGTATCTAAAGGATGTTGTGATACTAACAGACTCATTTATAAGATTATTTATTTCATGGTACACTAACAGATTTATTGTTAACATTAGACATATCTCCTTTATATTTCTGAGGAATGGTGAAATGTACTGAATAAACAAGAGCAAAGAATAAAAAATCATGGTACACTAACACATTTGTTGTTAGCATTTAACATATCTCCTCGTATTTATTTTTTTTAAGAGGGTGGAATGCACTCCCTGTGTTAAGCCATCAGACACTGCATCAGATTCATCATCTCTGCTAAATATTCTCCTTATTCTGGAAAGCTGTGATTTGGGAATGTTTCTTAAGATATACATAGGATGACAGTATGGGAATTAAAATGTATTTTTTGAGAAAGGCATCCTTTATACAGTAGTTTTCAAGTTAATATGCATTAACCTGCTCAACCCAACATCTAAAAAAACAGTGCATAATTAAGCCCTTAGTTTGAAGTTAACTCCACAGTTATTTAAATTCATAAAATCCCAGAAGTGTGAAAACATAGAATAATGACTTTTTACACTAGCCAACAGTCATCAAAGTATCTTCTGTACATATCTCTATATCATAAATAGGGCATAACATTAGGACCACCCCTATTTTTGAACCTTTGGTAAAATATAAGCATATGTATGAATGAGAATACACAAATTAGCAAAGTAAATGCAGAGAGTATGCAGTGGTTGTCAGATAAATACTTTATTATGAATCATCAGTCTGTCATTGTCAGAAGTTCATATAGCATTGGATCAAATACAGCTCTGCCTAACATACCCCATGGCCAATACATAGTACATTCAGTTCTCACAGTTACAGTCTTACAACATCCATTGATTAATGAGAGGACCCAGCCTACAATGTAGAGTATTCATTAGACTCCACTGTGATGTGATGTTTCTTTATTACACAATGGTGTAGCCATGAATATGCCCTGTAACTCACAGCATACATATTTTTGGTAATAATTTTCTTTGTTACTTGAGACGTTATAAATTTGTAATAAAAAAGCCTTAGCATATTTACCATAATTTTACTTTTATTAAGTTACGCAATTTATTAAAAAATATGTGCCATATGAAATCCCACTTTCTAATTTCATAATCAGTAGTTTTCCCCTCTATTTCATAGATGTTTATACCTTTATATCTAACTCATTACATCCAGGAGGAATAATATATTTCAAATGTCTTCATGTAGAGCATTTATCTATTTTCCAAATGCTGATTTCTCTCTGCTTTCAGTAAGACATTCTTCTTAATATTTTTATGACATATACTGCCCTTCTCAAATTTGTACTACTTTCTGGCAACAGGCTCCATAAATGCCCCATATTTTTTCGTAATAAATTAAATAATAACCTCTTTTCACCCATCATTACTTTTATATTTTGCTTCCCTCACACTTTCTCACAATGTTGATTATGGCAGCATTCTTCTCATTCCTCTGGTGCTTTAAGTCATGCACTAATATCTTACAACTATTTTCATGGCATACTGCGCAGTCTTTAGTATTATATTTTCACACAAAGAAATTAATCATGACTTCTTGCTTCTCCTTCAGATTTTTTATCATTTAAATGAGAAAAATGTGAATACATCCTTTAGAATTCAATATACCTCATTAACTAAAGAAAAATGTATGGCGTGAAAAGTACCAAGAACACAAAATAGCCACCCGGACCTCTGTAGCTCGAACAGAAAGCGACCAGGAACACAGCGCTGCACGAAAAACAGTGATGTTCAAATAATCCACGCACCAGTCAGGCACCAGTCAGTAAAAAACACAGGTTTAATTAAAACCACACGAAACACAGGTTTAGCGCTTTCATCCACACAAAGCAGACTTCCTCAGAACCAATTAATGCTGATTGCAAAAACAAATATATAGCAGATTTGGCGCCAAAATCCAACAACATACATTCCATAAAATTTTTCATAAAACGTTCCTTAATAATGCATAATTCTAAATACCTTTCCTTAAAAAGCTAATAAAGCTAATATAGCTAATATATGTCATAATGTCATAATAATGTATAAAAAATTACTAACAAACTTTTAAACTAATTAAAAATATAGAAAAATACAGAAAAAATACATCATAGGGCTAACCATGAATAATCTAATATAAAGTTGTGAAATGTGAAGTACACAAAGTGACATCCTATATGACCTTAAAAAACATTAACCACGGTCCAAAAGAAGAAAAGGTTTTATACTGATACTCTCATTTAGACCTGGTCATGAAGTGGCATCACACAATATCTGCCATTTAGTTTCTAAGCAGGACAATCCTACCTTCCAATTACCTCCATATTCACTCACCCCTATTTGATCAATAATTGTAAATGTAAAACAATGTTGGGGTCCTTTTTCACAAATGTGTTTGCTAAGTGCATTTTTCATATCAACTTTTTTAATTTTATACAGGTGTTCATATATACAAGTTTTTAACTTCCTTTCAGTCTTTCCTATGTAATATGCTTGACAGAAAGAACAGGAAGCCAAGTAAACCACACGCATGGTGTTGCAATTCCCTTTTCTACCATAACATATTGTTCTATTTTTGTTACACAATTTGATTGTCTTTTTCTCATTAATATATTGACAATACCTACAACTACCACATTTACTGGTATGTTCATATTTATTCTTCCTCAATTCCTTTTTCTTTCCACCTTCAATAATCATCTTGATATTGATTGAAGTTTTGAACACACTAATGGGATGATTGCCTAATACTGTGGCAGTATCTTCAGAACTTAAAAATAAATCCCAGTGCCTATTCAAAATCTCCTTAACCAAATTGGAATAAGGGTTGAACATGATGACACACACATTCCTTCTATTACTTACAACTTGCTTTTGGGTGTTTTTACCTACAAACGTACCACCTAAAAGTGGAACAAATCTATCCCCCCATGATCTGGTCACATATTTGGTCACGTCCTCCACCATAGCCACAGGATATCCTCTGGCCAAAAACATATCAGAAACAGTCCTCATCTGATCTTCCATATCCTGTCTTGTAGAACACATTCTTGCAACACGAATGCATTGCCCCTTGAGTACATTCCGAAAGATGTAGGGGGGATGACAACTACCAAATTGTATGTAATCATTGGAAAAAGTAGATTTCCTGTAGATTTTGGACTTAAAGCCATCATTTGAATTACTTATGTAAGTGTCCAAATAAGGTATACCCAACTTCTCCACCTTGTATGTGAATCTTAAAAAACTAGTGGTACTGTTAATATATGCTATGAAGTTGGGTATGTCTTCTAAAGGTCCCTTCCAAATAATAAATAAATCATCCAAAAAGCGTGTATATAGAGCAATGTGTTTATAAAATTCACTGGGCAAAACAAAAACATCCTCACACTCAAGCATAACGAGATTTGCAAAATGGGGGCGCAGGAAGCCCCCATCGCTACTCCTCGAGTCTAAAGCGCTAAACCTGTGTTTCGTGTGGTTTTAATTAAACCTG
This sequence comes from Protopterus annectens, assembly GCF_019279795.1. Lineage (NCBI taxonomy): Eukaryota > Metazoa > Chordata > Ceratodontiformes > Protopteridae > Protopterus > Protopterus annectens. Next base: position 671,814,423 of record NC_056734.1, on the reverse strand, counting down.
TGTTTTTTACTGACTGGTGCCTGACTGGTGCGTGGATTATTTGAACATCACTGTTTTTCGTGCAGCGTTGTGTTCCTGGTCGCTTTCTGTTCGAGCTACAGAGATCCGGGTGGCTATTTTGTGTTCTTGGTACTTTTCACGCCATACATTTTTCTTTAGTTGCTGCTATGGCTGACCTTGGATCTCCGTCTGCTTCATTGAGCAGAGCTGAATTCCAGGAACTGCGTGTGGAGGTTACGTCGCTCCAAAACGACGTCAGTAAGCTGCTGCAGCTGGTTGCTTCACTCACCAGACCCGTAGTGGAAGGCATTAACACGGAGCCGGCTCCACCGGGTCTGGGTGTTCATCCCACTTTTGGTACATTTGTAACTTTAACGCCACCCATTTTGAAGGGTGCGGACAGCCAGTTGAGTATACCGAATGGACAAATTATAAGAAATTCGGTGGAAACGCCGCATTTGCAATTGAATTTGGACTCTAAGGATGTTGATACACAGCTTATGGATGATGCGGAATTTACATTTGATTTTAGTCTCTTCCATTCCCGTGAAGAGACACTTCGCATGGGTGCCAAGCCTAAACAGCGGGAGATGATGAGGACATATTCCACAACGGTCAGCAAAGGTGCTGACTGTTATAAAGGTACTGTGGTGAAATATATCATATCTAGCCCTTGTGTTAGGGCTAAAACCCAAAATAAAAGGGTAAAGGTGCCTCCAATGGCAATATTAACAATAATAACAATAAAAGCTATGGACAATATTCCAATGATGTCATGAATAATTTTTTGAATGATGATTTTCATTTTGGTTATAATAGTGCCATGAAAGCTGGGCATGATGATAGAAATGTGAATTTTAGTAATGATTCAATTAAGTCTAAAATCTATCTGTTTGGTAAAAAACTTAATAATATTAAGGGTGCCAAAATAGATAATGGATACCTTGAGAAATGTTTGAACTTAAAAATTGTGCCCAAAGGACTTAGGTTTTTTAAACTTCCCTTAGGGGTACAGTTCAATGAGACAGTGTTGTATGAATTTAATAATTTGTTTGACTTCTTTGGCTTTGAATACATAAAACTGCTTATGAAATTTAATGATGAGAAAATTGGGGGCCTACTTGTGGAAGTTGAACAATTGTACAATGAAATCACACAGGACCCCAATTTTCACTCTTGGCAAGAATTGTTTAATAAACAGTTTAGAGTGGCCAAATCTAAGGCGTATGATATTTACAATAGGAAGTTGGACAAATTAGAAAGAGATTTGGAGGCATACAAATCACATAGGGTGTACATTTGGCCCCATTCCAATCAGAACAGAATGAGAGCAAATGAGTCGTACTATGATTTAAATAGGGGTAGGAATAGAAGGAGAGAAGAAGACAAACATTTTCAGGGTGGAAGGTTCCATCAAGCCCCCATATTCCGCAAAAGAAGACAGTAGGGAATGGGGGAGGGTCCCCCAATAACAGTGACGTGCACGATTTATTGGCTAGTAAGCCACTAGTAGCTAGTGAAGTAAATGTGTGTGATAAGAACTCAATTGATGCTATGGCAAATAATGTGAGCAAAGTATCTGTCCATTCTTTTTTAGGATTTAAGGTGTACAACTTTACTGATGTTTATATTACACAGGACTTCTATACTCTGTTTAGTAAGGGAATGAAGTTCATTCCATCGGCTAGATTTAATGTGTATGACACTATAAAGGAAGTTAAGTTGTACTGTCGAAGGCTTCAGCTAGCATTGCAGTTCAAAGATGTTACAAGAGATGGTTCACCCAACAAATTAGCTAGGAAAAGTGCCTATATTCCGGTAACTAATGTACAGGTTAGCAATTATGAGCGAATGGTATGCAAAGACATATATCATTTGTACGGAAATATTCGGAGAGATCCATGGTATTTTTCACTTTTTTGTGATAATTTAACTAAGGGAGAGAGAGCGTGTTTGGATCAGGTAGTGGCCAACAGCGAAATTAGAATTATGAAACCGGACAAAGGGGGTGGTTTGGTGATATATGACACCAACGTATATTGTAAAGCTATTCAAGACATTCTTTTCAATTCTGTTAATTATGAAGAGGTATCTCTCAACCAGATTAATATAGGATACCACAGAATAGATTTGACTATTGAGGAATATCTATTAGACAATCGCATTACGAACGAAGTGTATGAATTTATTAGAACTGAGCACCCTGTGATGTCTAGAATAGTTGGGATCCCCAAAATCCATAAAAGCGTTGAAAATCCCCCCTTTAGGCCTATTATTTCCGGCTCGAAATCCAAAACATTTAATATAGGGGTTGCTATAGACCATTGGTGTAAACATGTATATAACAATGTTCCTCATTTAACCAAGGACTCTTGGGATTTTTTAAGCAAATTAAAACGAGATATATGGTCCCCTGATTTGATATTTCTTACGATAGATGTTCAGGAATTGTTCTCCTGCATTCCTAATACAATAGGTCTTGAATACTTTGAAAACAGTTTGAAGAAATATTCTGAACTTACATGGGATAAAATATGTTTAATATTGGATATGATGGGACTTGTTCTCTCACACAATTACATTCAGTTTCAAGGAGAGTATTTTAAACAGACTCGAGGAGTAGCGATGGGGGCTTCCTGTACCCCCATTTTTGCAAATCTCGTTATGCTTGAGTGGGAGGATGTTTTTGTTTTGCCCAGTGAATTTTATAAACACATTGCTCTATATACACGCTTTTTGGATGATTTATTTATCATTTGGAAGGGACCTTTAGAAGACATACCCAACTTCATAGCATATATTAACAGTACCACTACTTTTTTAAGATTCACATACAAGGTGGAGAAGTTGGGTATACCTTATTTGGACACTTACATAAGTAATTCAAATGATGGCTTCAAGTCCAAAATCTACAGGAAATCTACTTTTTCCAATGATTATATACAATTTGGTAGTTGTCATCCCCCCTACATCTTTCGGAACGTACTCAAGGGGCAATGCATTCGTGTTGCAAGAATGTGTTCTACAAGACAGGATATGGAAGATCAGATGAGGACTGTTTCTGATATGTTTTTGGCCAGAGGATATCCTGTGGCTATGGTGGAGGACGTGTCTAAATATGTGACCAGATCATGGGGGGATAGATTTGTTCCACTTTTAGGTGGTACGTTTGTAGGTAAAAACACCCAAAAGCAAGTTGTAAGTAATAGAAGGAATGTGTGTGTCATCATGTTCAACCCTTATTCCAATTTGGTTAAGGAGATTTTGAATAGGCACTGGGATTTATTTTTAAGTTCTGAAGATACTGCCACAGTATTAGGCAATCATCCCATTAGTGTGTTCAAAACTTCAGTCAATATCAAGAGGATTATTGAAGGTGGAAAGAAAAAGGAATTGAGGAAGAATAAATATGAACATACCAGTAAATGTGGTAGTTGTAGGTATTGTCAATATATTAATGAGAAAAAGACAATCAAATTGTGTAACAAAAATAGAACAATATGTTATGGTAGAAAAGGGAATTGCAACACCATGTGTGTGGTTTACTTGGCTTCCTGTTCTTTCTGTCAAGCATATTACATAGGAAAGACTGAAAGGAAGTTAAAAACTTGTATATATGAACACCTGTATAAAATTAAAAAAGTTGATATGAAAAATGCACTTAGCAAACACATTTGTGAAAAAGGACCCCAACATTGTTTTACATTTACAATTATTGATCAAATAGGGGTGAGTGAATATGGAGGTAATTGGAAGGTAGGATTGTCCTGCTTAGAAACTAAATGGCAGATATTGTGTGATGCCACTTCATGGCCAGGTCTAAATGAGAGTATCAGTATAAAACCTTTTCTTCTTTTGGACCGTGGTTAATGTTTTTTTAAGGTCATATAGGATGTCACTTTGTGTGCTTCACATTTCACAACTTTATATTAGATTATTCATGGTTAGCCCTATGATGTATTTTTTTCTGTATTTTTCTGTATTTTTAATTAGTTTAAAAGTTTGTTAGTAATTTTTTATACATTATTATGACATTATGACATATATTAGCTATATTAGCTTTATTAGCTTTTTAAGGAAAGGTATTTAGAATTATGTATTATTAAGGAAAGTTTTACAAAAAATTTTATGGAATGTATGTTGTTGGATTTTGGCGCCAAATCTGCTATATATTTGTTTTTGCAATCAGCATTAATTGGTTCTGAGGAAGTCTGCTTTGTGTGGATGAAAGCGCTAAACCTGTGTTTCGTGTGGTTTAAATTAAACCTGTGTTTTTTACTGACTGGTGCCTGTCTGGTGCGTGGATTATTTGAACATCACTGTTTTTCGTGCAGCGCTGTGTTCCTGGTCGCTTTCTGTTCGAGCTACAGAGATCCGGGTGGCTATTTTGTGTTCTTTGTACCTCATTAATTACCCCAACCAGAAAATCTTAAAATTGTCCTTGCATGCCCTGGCCCTCTAAGTCAATTTACACCATTACTTTCCCCATTGTATAAACCCCCTTTTTCTCCTATCATCTTGTATCCCTGTTTATATTATGGTGCTTCCCATTTTCACTCAAAATTCCTCTAGCAGAGATGCAGCAACCATGTTCATAACAATGCTTAAGACACTATGTTAAATGCCACCAATATTTCCACAGTCACTTCCCCCCTTTAAATGTTATTTTATGCATTTACACTTAGCATTTACCACTCTGTTCTATGCATCATCCAAACAATTATTTCACTGCATTTTTATCAGTTGTAAAATCTAACTATGTAGACCAGTACCATTAAAATGCAATATTTTATTCCACACATATTTCTGTACATGTTCATCTGCATTTATTTTTATTCTCTCTAATGATAATCATGTCCCTGTTTTAAATGAGATATCATCTCATGTTCCTATCAAACCATATGTCTCTTTAGCCATTATGCAATATAATCAACAGTGCTTGTTTACTGGTTGATAAAGAATAGTCAGCATGGCAGGTGTATATATTTCACCACGTGTAACAACTCGTTCTTTATTATAATGTCATACCTACAAATGATATGCTCAACTGGTCAAAATAACACCCTTCTGTTTTTCTTTATATCCATAATGTATGTAAAAATAAAAGAAAATATACACAGAACAGAAGTATAACATAAATACAAGTAATTGCAATTTCCTCCTTCAAATTAGTATTCCTGCACCCTCATCCCACACCCACTCCCCAACAAATAGTTAATATTCAAATCACTATCCACCCCACATTTATATCTCTAACTATATAAGTAGTTGTCATCTTGCACAGTTAACATACCTAAAACATTTATTTCTATAATTCTTACATCCTTCATTTTGCACTCAAATTATACACCTAAATTTCCTAGTCAGTCTAAACAATGATAATTTCTAAAGGACCATTATGTTGGTTGATCCCTTTACATCTTACATATATATCTACTGTATATCCAGCATATCCAGCCATATTTTCTTCAGTTATCACATGCAATTGTTGCCTTTTCTTCCTTGAGTCTAAAATTTACTTCCATTTCTTCTGCTTGCATGACATCAGAATTTTTGGTTCTCAGTTGTGGCTCACTTAGCTTTTTAGAGTCCTGCTGTACTAATTAGACTTTATTTGTATATTGCCCTGGTTGTGCCTGAGTTTGAACCTCCTGCACTACATGGATTTTGTTTTTATCTGCCCTTGCATCTGGATTTTGATCAGACAGTGGCTGTGACTTGATGACTATTGCTGCTTTTAGGTCTGGTGCTTGTGATTGTTGTTACTGCTATGAGGAGGTAGAATGATTTCATTCCTACCTGCCTGAATTAGCTGCTGTTTGCTCTGACTTTTTCTAATGAATTTGCTGTTGTTCCCTTGACGCAGCTGACACTATCCTCCTTTAGGTGGATCTTTATCTAAAAAGGAACTTAGTTGGTTGGAAATGTGCCTTATAATGCCAAACAATGGTAGACTGAGCTTGTTCAGGTCTTGCATCATTAACTGGACTTTGTTTGCATGCTGCCCTTATTTTAACTCTGAACCAAACAGCACTTGAGTGAGCTGGGTTGACTGCTGCTGATTTTAGGTCTGTTAGTTACATTCACTGTTCCTGGTAAGAGGATTTACAGCTTCAGCCCTGCCTGCCTGATCTGGCTGCTATAGGTCCTGAGTTTTTCTAAGTTGCTGTTTGTTGTTTCCTTGTTATGAATGGCACTTTTCTGCTTTAGGTGGGTATTTGCCTCATATATAAGCAAAGTAGTTGGGTTGAGCAGTGTTCTATAGTGCTGAGCTACTGTGTGCTGAGCCTGTTGGAGACTTGCCGCATTAATACTACTTAATGTTTTAGTTTCCTTCCATGGCTGGATACTACTGCCATACATTTGATTCATTTAGTATACTTCTGCAATGTTTTTTTTTTTTTTTTTTTTTGTAGAGCTTTTCATTTGTCTAATATTTACTAAAGAATACACTAAATGTGTATTACTGTGAACATGTATGTAAATAAGTAGGTTAACTATATGTTGTGCAGAAGGTTTATGAAATTATTACTTTAGCCACTAATACTTAATTTAAACAAGCCTCAAATGCATAATCCTCAATCAAACACATCTGCACATGCATCTTCACACACAGATAAAGTGAGACATCCTGACTTCATGCCTACTCCCATAAAGATTCATGAGACTGTAGCCATTCATACTAATGTATTAGTAAAGAATGATAGTATAGTTAGGCACAGTGTAATACTTTACTCACCAAGTTGTGTAGAGATAGAGTCATAGTCAGAAGTCTCTCTGCTTCCAGGACTCTGGAGGTAACTAGAAAACTTAGGTTCATTCACCCCAAAGATAAGCATGCTCTGATTGTTGCTTGAATCAGAATGAATAAACTTGGATTATTTACTCTGGAAGAGTTGTATAGAGATATATAGTTGAGCTCCATATACATGTGTCCATGGGAGGTAAGATACTTGTCTTGAGCAATATCTTGTTTTCTCCAAGAATGATACCACAGTTTCATGCAATTCCCCACAGATTATCAAATGAATGAAACCCTCTTTAAGACTGATATACTCATTAGAGATCTAGGCAGTTACACTGAAAATGAACTGCCCTATGAGCGTCATCATTTACAGTAAGGAAATCTATTTGTATTGCCCAGTTAATTATAAAGGTATATATTCAAGATCAAAAAAGTCTTAGTTCCCCACACTTCTCTCTTAATAGGAAGAGCATTGAATTTAATAAAGGTGTAATTTCCATGTACTTAAAAACAAGTATCTCAGCTTGAAAGACCTCAACAGTTTCTATCTAAATAAATCAAAGGGCTATGCTGTCTTAGTTATCCAGGTAAACTAAATAGAATTTATCTTTTTTTCTGTCTTGCAGACACTACTACATCAAGATTTTTGTCTTGCATTTTACATTACTAAATCTTCTCCACCTCAAATACGCTGGTAAATGTGGAAATGTTAGAAATACTCATTCAAAACCTCTCAATTTACATTGAAATGTAAATAGGACTTCTTTGTGGGACAAGTTCATTACTCAAAAGAATTCCATAACTTTAGAACAAACTTGCCTTGCATGTTAAATGGCATATAAACTTACCCTCTTTCAATGTAAGACTTGATGAGTCAATGCAGCTTGTATGAATCTACCCCAGGGATTAATAGCATGGTCCATATCAAAGGCAATACTGTCTGGAGTCCAAAGATAGGCTGTGTGTGTTTGTGTGTATACATAGGTAGATAGAATGAACACTTCTGCTCCACCCACAATTTTACTAGTCTGTGTCAGATTATTAATATTGTCAATTGCATTTTGCAGACTCTTAAAGATCAGGTCTTTCTCATTGCGAGATACCTTCTATATTTTAGCTTTCTTTGTGCTCCTTTACTGCATCCACAAACTGTAAATGATTCTTCAGTGTGATGCTTAAACAATCCTGTTCTACAATACTGCAATCCCTGCTACCAATAGTCCCCACCTACCTTTTTACAACAATTTGCATTTATCTGTTATTTCTCATAACATCATCATATTATCATTATTGGTATAGACTTCTGATATTTGAGTTCTGATTCTGTCAAAAAATGTTTTACCAAAACCATCCTCAATATATCAATGCATCGTTTGCAAATCTAATGCACAGTAGAATCTTTTTTTCTCTTTTTTTTTTTACATACTCCTTCTGTATCTTCAAATAGTTGTAAATGTTACGCTCAAGCCTTAGTCTCCATTCTAATCAAACTTTGCTGAATCTGATTTCATTACCCTTTTAATAGTCTGTTTATGAATGTCACACATTTCCACTTAACAGGCCCCAAGATTAGATGTTGGCAATCCAAAAAAACCCACTTCAACCAATGTGACCTTTGTTAGTCTTTTCATATATATTGTAAATAGTCCAGTCAGGTTCCAAAGCCCTATTTGGCAAGACTCCAATATATCTGTGACCTCAGCCACATTCAGACTCAAAATGTTTTTGCTCCCTTGACCTCAGGTCAGAAAAAATAATGGCCATCATTCTGCACCTTGTCAATTAACGTCTTTATTATAGTCCTTGGATTCTACCGTATGTTCTCTTTCTTGCATTATCATGCAGTAGACAACAGCTTCTCACTACCATAGCCATAAAACCAGTATGAATAACCTATTATTCTATGTTTAATGGATTTATATTTTTGAAGAAATAGAATGACTTGAGCTTCAACCAGCACTGCATACATGTCCCCACTGTTCACATTTCTAATCCAAAATTCAGCATTTTAATTTCTCTTCTATCAGAATATCATGACTGGGTATTTTTATTTCTTCACCCTCTATACTTTGGTTGTCATCTTTTTACTTTCAGTAACAGTGCATATTTATTTTTCTTTAGTTCTAGATTTTTGTAATTCATTAAGTCTATTCTCTTCTTCAGCTCCTGTTTTCTTCTGTGCTTGTGTTGCCTGCTTTCCTTCAGTTTCTGTTTCATCTTTTTCTTATATTTCCTCCATGGCTCAAACACTTTTACTTATATTTTCATCTTATTCTTCTGTTATCATTATCCCCTATTTTACAATGTATTTCTCTTTTCTGTTTTTACAGACTGAAAGATGATAGACTCTTCGTCGCCATCTACTACAGTTAAAATCATAGTTTTGAATAATTTGACAGAAGAATTACAGTTACATCCTGAGTAATACAAGCTATAAACCATATAAAAAGTTGAACAATTTCGGTTGCATCCATAATGAAATAACATTCACCAGTCTAGGAGAAAAAGACTGTTGACTACACAATTTGGAAATCAAAAGATCTGCCAGGATTACCACATTTATATATCTTGCCAAAAATCTAAGAATCTCTGGGCTTGAAATTCGGCTGAGATTTTCCATTTCAAAGTAATGTAAAGGCTTTTCAACATTGGCCAGTTGTACCACCCAAGCTCTGATACTGATAAGTCAGGGAGAGTAAAAGGCAGGAGTCCAAAAGTATCTAGTTGTCAGAATTAACTCAGATGTAACATAAACCATTTTTATTTACTGTAAAAGCTATAGATTTCAAAAGTGGACTAACCTAAGCACATTCTGTAATAACTGACAGCACACTGAATCCCACAACGCTCACATATGAAATGGCAATATTTTCTGGAGCTGATTCATTTAACACTCTAAGATGCTTATTAATCACATCTGAAACACTTACGCTGCCCCAAATATCCCTTACTACCCCTATCATACCCACCCTGCCCCCCCAAAACATCTATAACATTCTGCATTTCACTGTTACCCAAATTAAGCTATATGGGTACCTTCTACCCAACAGTTCTATTTATATTCAGAGTTACTGTCTCACTCCTTAACCAGACTTGCATTTTTCTGTTTCTGTTTCTGTTCACAGTTGGATTAACCACTGAAAATATATTATATGGAGCTGTGTGTTTACATTTTTTCCATTGCTCTGTATATCTCTTTAAAGCTCCTTCAGTCTCAAAAGTTAAACCATGCATTGCTTCATTGCCAAGGCAAATCAAAACTCTCATTCCTGATAAAATAACACTGACCATCAATATCACCTCATCTTACAATCCATACCTAACAAGAATGATATAATTTTTTAAAAAGTTCTTATCCATAAAATATTTCTTCTTGTAACAAACTGTCCCCTACTTACTCATGAGGTCATTATTTGAACACACATACATGCCTTTTGTCTTTTTTTTTCACAGTATGTAATATTGGTTGTGGAATTGCACATGACATAATGGTTAAGGTTTTTGCCTCCCATGCACAATGTACAAAGTTCAATCCTGACCTCCAGCCAATGCCTGTTTGGAGTTTACATGTTTCCCTTGTGTCTCTGTGGGGTTTCTCCAACCTATGATAAACATGCTGAGAGTACCCATTTCAAACTTAATAAAGAATGGTGCTGTAGGCAGCAACACAGACTCTACATGGTGCCCTATAGGGGGAAGAATTGTACAGATCAGCTGCTTTGGGCATCTACTGTAGTACACAGTATCATCAAGATAGGAGAACACAGCTCACAGACCTTGTGCTATGGCAGGGTTAGCTACTTGATGGTGTAGCTACAGGATTCGGTTGTGTTGACTAATGTCACTATCAGAAAAATATTCATTTTTATATATGTCTAATGCCTATTAGAAGCTAAAAGGGTTAACATGTTTTCATTCTATTTTATATACAGCTTAATTCTGTATGAAATTATAAGATGCTTTTTGAAACTGCAGTATGCTTTCTGAAACTTGCAAGATGCCCCATGACCTAGTAATTGCTAGCACAGCAAAATTCAAGTTTATGCCTTTTGGAAATGTACTGAGAAGCAGGTGATTATCTGCTAGGTTAGGAAGTAATAAATGAAACAATACCATATTCTATAATGTTATGATTTTGAACAATTAGCTCTGTTTGTGTTATGAGAACATGCACAGCTGTGGAAAAGAAGAAGGTACATAAGACAAAAGACTGCTTGAAGAATCTGTACTTGCTTTGTGCTCAAATTAGCTATAGTACCTTGAATGGAAACATAACATAGTGGGAAACTATATCTAACCGGTGGTCACCAAGGCCACGTTGTTTTTCTTAGGAAGTTTTTCATAAAATTGATAGTGCAAGCAGAAAATTATGGATAAACAGCTGCTCTGTAATGATGATGTTAAAACTTGTGATCTGTTACGTCAGCTTGGTAGGCAATGTCTTGTTAGAAAGTGTATAAAGATAGACTTACTTCCTGATTTTAGTTAGACAAACTCTGTATTAGCACATTTTTGTCTCCTTGCTGCAAGATTAAAGTGCCTTAACCTGAACCTACCGTGTATTGATCATTTTTAAAGTTTATTTTTCCTATGACAGATTGGTCCTTTGGACCAGAAATCTCTCGCTCTAGCTCAGGTCAGATGGGCCCAGTGGCATGAAACCGTATGGGGAAGAGGCCACATCGATTCTTCTGCTTTGAAAGACCTCCGACTGAATTGTCATTCAAAAGAGGCCAGCCACTGTTTCTGATCTGCGACTGGAGGATGAGTCGACAGTTCTGGTGAGACAGTCAATCACGGAGGCTCAGGTAAGGAGGAATTTACCTTTTCTTTGTTTCAGATCAGGGACTTGTTACAGTATTTGTTTTTGTCAGGGAGATTTTATGTAAATCAGGGACAAAAAAGATTGCTGCCATGTCATAGATCAGGGAAACAGGATAGGTAGGCAGTTATTCTAGATAAACTGTGAAGAAGTGAAAATCGTGGTACCACGTGATAAAAAGGGTTACGTAACAATTTCTAACTAAGTTAAGACAACATGGGAAATAAGTGCACAAAAAGTTCCCGAGATCCGCCATTAACCGAAGACGCGAACTATATGCAGTTACAGCATGCCAACAATGTTAGGTACTATACAAAATTGGTTAATAAATACAAATTTGATGGCAAATTAGATAAACCTTCACTTATCAAACTTGTCAAACAACTTAAAACAGACACAAAAGGTCAGATAATAAAGCAACGTCAATTAGGGGTTCCTCAGGCACACAGGTGACTTGAGGAAGCAAACCGCAGGGAACAAAAGAATAAAAATTCAAAAGCAATGTTTTTAGATAAAGAAGACAATAACTTGGTAATAGCATCAGCCCCTCCACCCCCTCCGCTTCCCTTACCAGAATATGAAGCAAGTGGACAAGCTGATCCACCTCCACTATATCCAGCTGTCCCTGCAGAACAAAAAACGTTTGTCAGACATCCTATCGAGACTAGGTCTCGAACACGCAACTTAAAAGGGGATATTGAATTGTATGAAATAAATAAAAATTCACAAGCTATGAGTGAAGAAGAGATATGTCCACTCATTGAAGTACCAAATCCACAGGCAGGACAGGCAGGACAGGACCCAACTCTTCTAGTATATAGACTGTGGACACTGGAAGACATCCGGAAAGCCACAGATGGAATTCCCCATCTGAAAGTTAATTTTAGAAAATTCTTAGAAGACTTACAGGGCATGAGGTTAAGTTACCATTTAAATGGAGAAGAAGTAGAGAAAGTAGTCAGACAAATCGTAGGTCCAGATTGGCACATGATCACGGGCAACTGGAATCCCCGTGACCCAGAACATAGGCCACTCCCACATAGTAACGCAGAACTGGATAACAGAGTGAAAGGTCTGACAGACCGAATCTCTGAGAAATGGAAGCCTAGAGCTGACTGGACTTGCATTAATCAATGCATACAACAAGAAGGTGAAACTGTTGATAGATATTATGCCAGATTATTAGAGTGTTTTAATAACCATTGTGGAATGCAGGTACCTGAGGACCAAACACATGATTCCCCATATGAACAGCAATTAAAGAATGCATTTTTGAAAGGCAGTATTGCACCCATTAGCAGCTTTATTACAAAGCACATGGTAGATCCTCGTACAAGTAGATTACAGTCATTACTTGAATATGCAAGACATGCCGAAAGGCATTTTAATAGCAAAAAGAAAACTCAAGTATTTGCAGTAGAAGACGGATCAGAAGTCTTTGTAGTACAGACCAGGAAGAAGAGTAAGAAAAATGCCCAGGGAAACAAACAATCTGATAAACAATCAGAGGAGTTTGAAGAGAGAAAGAAAAGGGGTGAATGTTTTAAATGTGGAAAAAAGGGACATTTAGTAAGGGATTGCAGGCAAAATAAAAAGGTAACCACAGAAGACAAGGAGGGTGAGGACTGACTATATGATAGTCAAGAATCACTAGAAGGGAATAATGAAGAAAAGACAAGTGCAAATGTGATAGAAGGAGTAGAGAACGTGATAGAAGAAATAGAGGATGTGCGTGAAATCACTGATGCAGGCAAGTGAGGACAGCTGAGTAGCACTCTTACTAGAAGAAGAGGAAAAAGCCTTACGAGACATACCAGAGACTCTCTGGTGAACAGGAAAATCAGATGTATGACTTATTCGTACAGCAGGACCAGTAACTATCACACCAAAGTCAGCATTTATACCTCAAAAGAGACAGTATCCCTTAAGAAAGGATGCAGAAGTAGGAATCAAACCTATAATAGCAGCCTTGCTTAAGGAAAGAGTATTGATAGAATCTCCTGATTCACCATGTAATACACCCTTATTTCCTGTTGGAAAGCAAATGGAGAATGGCGTATGGTCCAAGATTTACAAGCTGTAAATTACGCAGTTATACCTAGAGCACCTATGGTGCCAGATCCACACACCTTATTAAATGATTTGAAACCTCAACAAAAGTATTTTTCTGTGGTAGATATTAGCAATGCATTTTTCTCAATATCGATACACCCTGACAGCCAACATTGGTTTGCATTTACATTTCAGGGGAAAAGATATACATAGACGCGACTACCACAGGGATATTGTGAGAGTCCAACAATATTTGCACAGGAAATGGAAAGTAACCTGGCGGGATTTATCCCACCGAGAGGCAGCCAGATTTTACTTTATGTAGACAACATTCTGTTGGCAGCCCCCACCCAGCAAGAATGCAGAGAAGATACCATAGCATTACTACAATTTTTAGCTACTCAAGGCCACAAGGTAAACAAAAACAAACTGCAACTTTGGAAAAAAACAGGTTAAATACCTGGGATATGTAATATCCAAAGAAGGCAGAATATTAGATGAAGACAGAAAAACAGCAATATTACAAGCACCCAAACCAACTACCAAGAAGGAAATTATGTCCTTCCTAGGTACGACTAATTTTTGTCAGAATTGGATTCCAAACTATGCCTTGGAATCTGCTCCACTGACCAAGTTGATATTCAAGAAGCCTATGGCAGCACAAAATTTATTACAATGGACACCAGAAACAGAATCAGCTTTCTGCAAATTGAAACAACTGATAGCATCCTCATTAGTTTTAGGATTACCAAACTATCATAAACGATTTTTCCAAACTGTAGATTGTAAGCAGGGTTATATGACATCAGTGTTAACACAGCAGCAAGGGGACAAACAACGCCCCATAGCTTACCATTCATCACAGCTAGACCCAGTGGTGCGATGCCTACCCCACTGTGTACAAGCAGTAGTCGCAGCTGCAATGGCAGTGCAGGCTTCAGCCACAGTAGTGTTATTCCACCCTCTCACGTTGAGAGTGCCTCATGCAGTTGCGATTATTTTACTGCAAGAAAAAGTAGCATATCTTTCTCCTGCTAGACATCTTTCCTGTATGACTATACTGTTGAACCAACCTCATATGACAATTAAACGATGCACAAATTTGAATCTGTCAACCTTGCTCCCAACCCCTGCAGATGGCAAACCACACTGCTGCCTGCAGGAGATTGAGCAAAAGACACTACCTAGAAAAGATCTCACGGATGTTTGCTTGGATGATGCCGAGGTGACATACTATGTGGACGGCTCGTGTAGGAGGGGTCCTACAGGACAGAATCTAGTGGGGTATGCAGTAGTTTCTGATACTGAGATTTTAGAAGCAAAGTCTTTACCACACAACTTATCTGCACAAGCAGCAGAACTGATTGCTTTAACAAGGGCATGTACCTTGGCAAAGGATAAACGAGTGAACATTTTTACTGACAGCCAGTAAGCTTTTTCTACTGTACATGTTTTTGCGCAGCAGTGGAAAAATAGAGGAATGATAACATCTACTGGTAAACCAATTAATCATGCGCAATTTATTTTAGATTTGTTAGACTCTATTCAGTTACCTCAGAAAGTAGCTATTTGTAAATGCGTAGCTCATACTAAACAACAGGATAGGATTTCAAAAGGTAATGCGAGAGCTGATACAGCTGCAAAGCAAGCAGCTTCAGCTTCAGAAGTATTTCTTTTCAGTGAGGAATTACAACCATCCAAGATTTTAGATTTAGAAATGTTAAAAACAATGCAGACACTTACTACAAATGTAGAAAAACAAAAATGGATAAAACGAGGAGCAATTCTTGAGAAAGAGCTGTACATCTCCAAAGAAAGAAAAACAATTTTACCATCTAACTTGTTTAGATATGCAGCTTTGTTGAGCCATGGGCAGTGCCATGTCTCCACAGGGGGGGATGGTACAGTGACTTGAGTGTTTACAACATATGGATTTACAAACTACACAAAAAAATTTTGTGCAGCATGCCATGTTTGTAGCAGGCATCATGCACAGGGTGCACTGAAGCCTAAGCAAGGGAGTTTCCCTACACCACCGTATCCATTCCATACTATCTGTATGGATTTTATAGAGCTAAACAAATGTGAAAATAAAAAGTACTGTCTTGTCATTATAGATATGTTTTCCAAATGGGTGGAAGCTTTTCCAACTAAACATCCAGATGCAGCTACTGTTGCAAAAGTCCTCGCTAAAGAAATTATTCCTAGATTTGGCATGCCGGAAAAGATTTATAGTGACAATGGCACACACTTTGTAAATCAAACTATACAACAATTGAGATGTTATTTCGGGATTTCTCTGAAAAACCATTGTGCATACCACCCCCAATCTGCAGGATTAGTAGAGAGGCATAATGGAGTTTTGCAAAATAAGCTTATGAAATTGATTAGTGAGACACAAAAGAACTGGGTGCACTGTCTGCCTCTGGCACTGTTGAGTATGAGAACTGTTCCAAATGTAAAAGGGTTAACTCCTTTTGAAATTCTGTTTGGGAGGGCATATTATACACTTCAGTGGAAACCTCTCATGCCTGCAGACCAGGAGGCTGACAGTTCACTTGCAAAGTATATGAGACGATTTTTGAATAACAAACTTCTGCAGTTAAATTCTGTTTCAGATAGAGAACAAGCCAGACCATTGGAAGCAGCAGTATTCCCAGGCACGAAGTGGGAAGGACCGTACCAAGTGCTACTGTCAACACCCACTGCAGTCAAGATCGCAGAATGAGCGTCCTGATTTCATCTGACACACTGTAAATTGGTTAAGAACTTTGAACTGGACAAAAACCTTGTTATTGTTGTACAACGAGAGCAAAATGACCAGGTATAGAGCAAATAGAGATGCAGAACAACCTCAGAAAAATTGCATGATTATCCTGATAGCTATACTGATAACATTGATCTTTTTGCTGTGGCCTTTCCTTTTTCCAGCCACACAAGTTGAACTGAACAAACGTGATGCATTACTCATAGACTGGCATCCAAACTTTAACACTTACCAAGCAATTAAATATGTGTATGCTGAGACTTTTAATGTTTCGAACTGCTGCATTTGCACAGCTATATCAACAGCATACGGGGGATTATTGATGACTGCTTTTCCCTTAGTGGTCAATGAGACCTGGGAAAACTTGATTTTTGATACTACACCCGTGAAATCACAAGACAAAATAGCATTGTACCTACCTGTTACACAAAAAGGGATTGTATGTTTTTATAAAAATGACACTATTCAGGTGGGTTGGAGCAATTGCAATGTGACTGTTTCTTATAAATGTTATATTAAGGCTAATAAGGCAGAAACTTTAGCAGAAACTATCTGTGATACGAACTATGACTCATATTTTGAAAAAATGAAGAGAACTGTTAGTGAAATACGCATAATCCTGTTCTTTTGAAGCAACTTTCTATTATTGACAAAAAAAAATATTTCATGCAGGGTGAGCATATTTCAATACTAAAGTAGAAAATTGTTATTTTGTTTGTGGGGAAAAGACATATAAATGGCTACCTGAGAATTGGTCCGGCAGTTGTTTTTTGGGTTACCTGGTTCCGGCCATACGACACACTGCAGCTTTACCTCAGGGAAAAATTCGAAACATCAGAGAGGTCAGCAGTAAACCTAGAAGTCCAATCAAGAGACCCGAGAATCCAGTGGGATGAATCGAAGCAGGGTGGAGAAACCATAACTCCGTGAAAAACAAAGATAAACTGACAGATATGGACTTGAGTGACACTATTATATCATGGGCAGGCATAGCCCCTGCATATGGCACAGTGAAATCGATTTGGGAGCTGAGAAAACTGTCCAAACTTCTCGAAGTTATGAGGAATGCAACTTTTTCTGCTATCGAATTAGTGACTGATGAACTAAATGCTATGAGAACTGTGGTACTTCAAAACCGCATGGCTCTTGACTTCACCCTAGCGGCGAGTGGTGGTATGTGCACTTTAATCAAAGAAGAATGCTGTTCGTATATTCCTGACAACCAGCATGAGATAAATGACCATCTTGAGGTGATCCAGCAAGTGTCGACCATGACCAAACCAGGCCCAAACCCTCTGACAGACTTTTTCCAGAATTTGTTTGGGGGGTGGGGTTCCATCCTAATGAACATCCTGATTGCCATTTGTGTGGGATTACTCCTATTAGGAGCATGTATTTGTTGTGGTATTCCCTGCATGAAAAAGTTAATCAAATATTTTAAAGATATGTCAGTTTCTGAGGCTTTGTATCAAAGTACTTGAAATTGAAGAGTTGTTGAAAACTGAAATGCTTTCATAAGTCTAAACTATATGACTCTCTTAACTGCAAATCCGGAATGGAAGAGGTTAGGAGAAGAAGCAAACTGTTTATGCTTTTGAAAATAGAATAAAAAGTATTAACAGGGGGGAAATGTCAGAAAAATATTCATTTTTATATATGTCTAATGCTTATTAGAAGCTAAAAGAGTTAACACGTTTTCATTCTATTTTATATACAGCTTAATTCTGTATGAAATTATAAGATGCTTTTTGAAACTGCGGTATGCTTTCTGAAACTTGCAAGATGCCCCCTGACCTAGTAATTGCTAGCACAGCAAAATTCATGTTTATGCCTTTTGGAAATGTACTGAAAAGCAGGTGATTATCTGCTAGGTCAGGATGTAATAAATGAAACAATACCATATTCTATAATGTTATGATTTTGAACAATTAGCTATGTTCGTGTTATGAGAACATGCACAGCTGCGGAAAAGAAGAAGATACATAAGACAAAAGACTGCTTGAAGAATTTGTACTTGCTTTGTGCTCAAATTAGCTATAGTACCTTGAATGGAAACATAACATAGTGGGAAACTGTATCTAACCGGTGGTCACCAAGGCCACATTATTTTTCTTAGGAAGTTTTTCATAAAATTGATAGTGCAAGCAGAAAATTA
>NC_056734.1:671610965-671795382 GCF_019279795.1 Protopterus annectens | reverse complement strand
TCACTGTGGTGGCGTGATCGAAGTTAAGGTTACTGTCAACCTGTGTGCCCAGATCTCTCACTACTGACTGTGTGCTTAGGGTATTGCTATATATGTGGCAGTTTGCAGGAACATCTCCCTTACTAAAGGGGATAATAATGTATTTCTTTTTGCATTAAGTTTAAGACCATGACTTTGGCACCATTCATTACTCTGCATAAGACCTTCTTGCAGGATGTTGACATTGCTAGATAACCAGACCAAATTTTTCCTAATAGTATAAATACCATCTCAGTTATGCCCAGAAAAGAGGCTATTAGACTAGTCAGACTAACACATTCAACAAAGGCTAAATAGCAAAAAAAAAAAAAAAAAAAGTTATGTAGGTTGGGATGGTAGTTAGAACACAAAAGGTGGGGAACTAGTATTTTGGAGGACAGCTTTAATTCAGAAGCCCACTACAAGAATTAGCAAAGGGAGACCTCTCATAAGAAGAAAATATTCTTGTCCAGAGAGGTCCCTGTCACTAGATATTGTTTTCATGCTCTCTTCTTTATGGTGAGTAGGTTATGCAGTTCAGGCTGTCTTACTAGTTAGACGACCTTATCTACCACTGAATGTGAGAAAACTGCACACACTTTTGTCAATAAGACTGTCAAAAGACAATATATCATTCATGATGTGACTATACTGTATCATTTAATTATTTATTTTTATTTATCCTTTGTCAACCATTTTAGTCCCATTAGGCTTATTCTCCTCTTTTTGGGTGAGACCCAAGATGATATTTATACTTTTAAGGAAAATTTGACCAGAGTATTGGGGAACAGCCCCTACCCTTTTTGTCAAATGAAATGTGAGCTTTTGCCTCCATTTTAGCTACTACTAATACAGTTTAACATCTCATCTTAATGGCGGCTCATACCCCCAGTGCTGCACTGCAGTGGAAGGAATTTAAACAATTGTGTGTTTTAAATGTGGATTACACTTACTTTTATTGGGCTGACACTTATGAAGAAGTCATGCCATATGTTTCACCTTTATACTCTATCCACTGTGGGCTGGATTCTAGGCCTGCCTGGCCAATTAAACCATATTTTGAATATGTATTTCCAATTATTTAATCTGCGGTGGTGGTGCTGCGGTAGCATTGTCGCCTCACAGTAAGACGTTGTCCTGTTCGATTCTCAGCTAAATCGTCTTCTGTGTGGAGACATGCGTGAATGGGCATACCTTTGTTGGAGGTTGTGCGTCAGAGCTGGCAACTCGGTACGTAAAAATCTACTGCCAATCATTAGCGGACCGGAGTTCCACTGTGGCGACCCCTAACCGGGAAAAGCAGAAAGATACAACAACATTTCCAGTTATTTACTGGAAATTCCCCAGGATTCAATAAAATCTGTGTAGGTTTGGTTTGAAGTCTACATGGAATTTATATGTTAATGCAATGAGCAGCAGCACTGATCACATATTCATGTTGTTCGTCATGCTTACACAAATGTAACTATGGTTTTGTGGCCAGCAACAGTGCCACCAGCCAGGAAACCATGCAGAGCAGCACAAGCACAGAAAGAATATGCATTTGAGTTTGCTTATGATCAAACTTGTTCGACAAGATTGCGCTGATAGCCGCATTGACTACCAAGGACAAATATATTGCAATACCTACAATAATAACACAGTAAATAAAAATGTATTCAGTGCAATGCACACTAAAAAAAATTATTTGCTCTGCATGGTTTCCTGGCTGGTGGCAATGAACTAATGGGGGGGTTAAATGGGAAGGGCAAATACAAGGAAACATATACTGATGCTGATGAAAATGGGCACAGGCATGAATGTTAGGAATGAATAAAGAGTAAGAGAGCATGGTAAATATGTCAATGTTCCCCAAATATGGTATGTCAATGCATGTACACTTTTATAGGTTCATACTAGGCTATCAATCCCAACAATCAGAGGTCAGAATTAACCCCTTTTGCCTTGTATCTGTAAGGTAAACACCTTAACCATTATGCCAGCCCCTCCCTCTCCAGTACAAGTCAGTAGCATAACATTAAGCACATATGTAGATAGCATGGTATGTACTGCTGTCTACACCTCCTGAAAAAGTACATTATGATACAAACACATCATAGTATACATATGATGGTCAGACAAGGTTAAGTGTGAATGGAGATGATTGGTTGTGATCTAAACATCACTGACATGCTCACTGGAGAGGACATTTAGCAAGGATGGTATTTAAATAGGGGGTATATGCATACAATGAAGATCTGAAAAATTACTTGCTTGAATATGACTGACATGTTACCATAACTCTCAACCAATCAGGGACACATAATAACAGACTCCTGGAAAAATATAGACAGAAACAGGCATAATCATGTACTCTTTTACAATATTAGGACCATTAATCTGTGGCATTGACAGAATATATTGTTGTAACTTATTATACATGTTATTCAGGAACAGACGTCTGCAACTGTAATGACTATAAGTATTCTGTAAGTAGAATTCACCACCCCTTCATAAAATATAACCAATTTTTGGATGGTTTAAGAGGGACTGTGTTGAAAGTAGAGATTAAATCAGGGCCAATCATGGCCAGTTTGCATGACACATAAGCCACCACCTGCAAGAATCAAACCTATGCCATTACTGTCATCACTGAGCTGTGTATTTAGTGGATGCAGCACAGAAAGGCATATCACACAAGTATCTAGAAGAACACCTTAAAGGAAAGTCTGCACTGTCGAATCCTAATGGGTATACATCCCAAAAAATAGTTCCATATGGCCTACCAGATGTGTGGGAGATCACTGTGCCAAATGTGATGCACTTGACTAAAGCATTCCCGGCTGATGTAGATATCGGCCATATGGATAACAACACATACAAGCACTATGCTATTATGATTAGATTCCCTACACACAGCTGTGTATTGCATGCATCTGACACATGTAATACCAATGGATATTGTCTGAAGCATCAGCAATTGAGGTGTGAATTAAGAAGTGACCCATTATAATGAATAATACAGCAGACTGTGAGACTGATGGCAGTGCATCAACTATGCCCATGTGCACAGAAAGTACACCAATGCAAAGTCAAGTGTCAATGATCAAGAAAGCTGTCACTGTAATATTATACACATACCAAACAATAAATGGAGCACCCAAATTATGATTCCTGTTCGATCAGTAGTGTGTTAAAACTAAACAGTTTAAAGAGATGAACAAACATGAGTATGTTGAAGTAAATTGGGTATACATTAATTTAATTTATACATTTACCCAGAACTGTTTGTAGATTTATTTATATATTTTTACTAAATAGGAATTAATTATTCCCTGAGTGGTCCATGTCTGATGTTTTATCATAATTATGTCATGTTACTTTATGTCTTGTTAATTTTATGTTTTAAAAATTTTAAATGGAAAATTTTGTTAATTTTATCATCAGGAACGGTTTTATTGTTAAGATGTGTAAATGTCTTGCCTCTTTAAATTTTCATGTGTCAATTAAGTGGTATTGTATATATACACTGCATTTACATTTATTGAGAGTATTCTGATGAAGTCAGCTATTGAAGCTGATGAAAAGCGCTTAAATAAATCTCTTATTTGTCTGTATTTGCCTTCACCTGTATTTTTTGGGTTATGTATAATGTTCTTCTGAGTGGCAGTCAAATGAAAAAAAAGTCAAACCATTATACATGCTCATAATATACCACCAACCACACACCAGTTGATTGATGTCAGATTCAAATAAAACACATGTGTTAGTATACAGGCTGGATTCCATGCAATGTAAAATTAGCACCACTACAGATGTCTTACTTTAGCATTCTCAGAGTGCACTTTATAGAAGATGACATCATCAGAGCATGCTGAGAAGATGTTGGGAGGATTGTGTGACATAGATGTGGACTCACATCCTGGTGCAAAATTTTCTCTAAACTGATAGTTGAATGATCACACACACACTGAAGTTATCTGCTGTGAGATTAGACTCCCTGCCTGTCTAGTTCCATAAGCTAGAGAACACAATACTTAATGTTAGTGCCACAGCACAAGTCTGACTTTAACAGTGTCAGAGTGTACTTTATGGAGGATGGCATCTTCAGAGTATGAAGAGAAGATGATATTGGGAGGGCTGTATGAAATTCATGTGGAGTCATGTTCCAGTGTAAAAGCATATTCTGAATGATACTTGAATGAGAACAGCAGGACCTGGAGTCAAGCTGTTCTGACTATGCACGCACACACTCATAAAAGTAGAACCTGTAATCTAGCTTTTCGTACTATGCTGTTATAAGATTTGATTCCCTACCTAACTAGTTACAGAATCTACAGAACAGTTTACTTAATGCTAGCACCATGGCACAAGTCTGACTTTAACTCTGTCAAAATACACTTTATAGAGGATGACATCATCAGTGTATAGTAAGAAGATGATGGTTTGATGGCTGTAGGAAATTGCTGTGGAGTCTTGCACAAGTGCAGGACCTAGTGTCAAGCTTTTCTGATTATACACACACAAAAGTTGACTGTTGTGAAATTTGATCCCCAACCTAACTAGCTACACACACTAGAGAACAGAGTACTTAACACTAGCACCACAGCACAAGCCTGATTTTACCAGTGTTAGACTGCACTTTATAGAGGATGACATCATCAGTGTATAGTGAGAAGATGATGTTGGGAGGGCTGCATGAAATTGCTGTGGAGTCATGTACCAGTGTAAAACATTTTCTGAAGGACACTTGAGTGAGAGCAGTAGGACCTGGAGTCAAGCTTTTCTGACAATGCACATGTTGACTGTTGTGAGATTTAATCACATAGCTAACTAGTTACACAAACTAGAGATCAGAGTGCTCAGTGTTAGTGCCACAACACAAGTCTGACATTAAAAGTATCAGAGTGCACTTTATAGAGGATGACATCTTCAGTGTATGGTGACAAGAAGATGCTGTGATGATCGTAAGAAATTTCAGTGGAGTCATGTACAAGTGTAAAAATATTTTTTGAATGCTACTTGAGTGAGGGCAGCAAGACCTGGAGTCAAGCTATTATTTTTTTAAACACCTTTATTTAATTATCACTTGTGACATAGGCAAATTTACATTTATACAAAAGTAATCTAACTGTATTAACAAATTAACATTAACAAACACTTTACATAAATTGCTATTTATCATATAACCTAAGCAACATTACATATATTATTCAATTCCTGACACTTTTTTAAAAAGAAACATCATTATTAAACCTCACTTACTACATAAGTGGTCATGCATTTATATAAATGAAAACAAAACACACCGACACAATCCTAGTTGTAAGCATTTTATATCAGAAACCATACTGACACATTACCAGTTGCAAACATTATGCATCACTTATAATCTACACAATCATTTTCAGACACATAGCTCATTTAAGTCCTGCCTTCTTTTAAACTTCATTCCTCCCCTGTATGTATTGTTCCCCCAATTCCTATTTTTCCTATGTAGTTTGCTCCTACTCTTTTCTAAAGATCTCAATTCCAGTTGTTCAATCTGTGTTACTATATTCACTACTTCTAATATAGTTAGTTTAGATTTTGATTTCTATTTTCTAGTAATTGCTTTTTTTTGCAGCCACCATAATTAGACAAAGCAAGGCCTTACTATGTCTAGGCAATTCCGATTCTTTATCATATGTCAGACAAATCATCTCCCTCTTTACACCAATCCACCCACCCAGTATCTCTGACAGTGCATCCTTCAGGAGATCCTTAAAGTCTGCCACCCCACCACACTCCCAGAAATTATATTTCCAAGTACCTCTTTCTTCCCCGTCACACCTCCAACATTTTCTGTCTACCTGAGGAAGTATTCTGTGGAGTCTACTTGGGGGTATAAACATATCTATATAAACATTTCCAAGCAGAAATCCTAAATCTTCTAGATTTTGTTGCATATTTGGTTGACATAAATATATATATATATATATATATATATATATATATATATATATATATATATATATATATATATATATATATTCTCCCACACATTCAGACATACAGTCACACACATACGTTGATTTTCGTGTGATTCAATCCCCTACCTAACTAGTTATAAAATTGCAGAGTACTTAACATTCGCACCATCACAGATATCTGAGTTTATTATTGTCACAGTGCTCTTTATAAGATGACATCATCACAGTGTCACAAGTAAGCTACCATGTTATGAGACTTGTGTGCAAACCCAGGACATGGGATATGAATTTGGCTGGGCTTGTATAGGCCCTAGGGCTGATAGCCTAGTACCTGCCTATGAACCTATATCAAACAAAGCTCCTCATTAGCACTCTTCAAGAAAAATCTTGATGATTGGATGGGAAATAGAAAATTCACCCCAGGGATCACTTCTGTGGCTCTGCTCGACAGTGGCACAGGAAAATAATTTTCTTGGGTGGCAAAAGCAAGGGTACCTTTTTGGCTGGGCTTGTATAGGCCCTAGGGCCAATAGCCTATTACCTACCTATGAACCTATATCAAGCAATTTGCAAAAATACATTTAAATACATCTTGGTAACCTTTTTAAAAGAAGCTGTCATGAATGCATCTTGCAGAACTGAAACATACATGTACCTATTTCTCTGGATGTTATTTAGATAACACACTCACAGACATACATACAAATGCACATACACACGGAGTGATGTCCAATTTAATATAATTTGCTGACAATATAAATGTGATATGATCATAGATGACCAGTGTCAGTATAAACCCATACCA
The DNA here is from genome assembly GCF_019279795.1 of Protopterus annectens. NCBI lineage: Eukaryota > Metazoa > Chordata > Ceratodontiformes > Protopteridae > Protopterus > Protopterus annectens. Next base: position 671,788,608 of record NC_056734.1, on the reverse strand, counting down.
AATGTGATGATGCAGTTATGCTCTGTATTTCTGTAGTCTGATTGACAATGGCCCATTGCTGCAGGGCATACATGAATATTAGAAAGTATGTGTTCAGTCAAGCACACATGTCCCTGCCCTTCTCTTGTGTTTATTAATACCTTTCCATGTAATGGAAAATAACAGCCCAGAAAACAGAGTAAGGCATGCTAAACACCTTTTTACATAGAAACTGAGTTACACAGATTATAGCAAACTGTTAGCACATGCATGATTTACATTTCATGAATTAAGCCTGAACTTGTGTAGTAGTTTGCAAGATATGTTATGGGAGAAATTGTGAACAGATACTGTGATGTTCATGGTGTAGTCTGTATTTGAAATGTTGTGGCCAGAGTTTTATTACATTGATAACTGTGCTAAGCACTAAGCAAACACGCCTCTATACTTAAGGAAAATGTGCAAGGTTTAATTTGGTTCACCTTCCTTCACGCAAACAGTCATGATGAGGTGCAGCCATCAGCACTCTGGATAGATACACCTGCTGCCCATCTTTCTCTGTGGCAAAGTTTATAAAAGAGTGAGCTCTTCGTCAGAGCACAGATGAGCCAGGGTTCAAATCCAGATTATTCTCTTTTTTACAAATGGTGTCACGGATGGCATTAGCTAAGTAAACATGATCAGGACTACAAATGTGACTATCAATGATGCCATTAAAATATGTATCTTCCCCAAAATTTATCAGTAATGCCTACCTGAATACAGTTGTACAACTAGTAGCTGTTTCGTAGGCCTCACTACAAATCACAAGTTGATTGTGTGTACATCTTTCTAGAAATGACAGCGAGTGTTACATTTTTTGAAATGATTAGTTTGACTCGGCAGATATGCTAACCAATAGAGTAGGGCCATATATCCTGAAAAGTGTGAGCAGTATGACAGTTTCCATATCATATTACATGAATATTTCATCCATCATCACATAAACATGACACAAAGGGAATCCTACAGCAGATTTGTTAACATTGCACACTACAGGACCACTTATAAACTACTGAATCAAGGTAAGATGTTTGTATTATCCATCAGCAGAGTTATGTCAATGTGCAGAAACCATGAGATGACCTGTACATCCATCAGCGTAATAGATACACACCCGTAAAAGGAGTGGGAGTGAAGGGATGAATACAAGGAGAGATGAACATACACATAACAATGTTTGGTTTAATGGAATATTCATGAACATGTTTTGGTCTGTTGTCATTATTAAGCTGCCATGCTCTGTAGCATGAAGTGACTGACATTGGGGTAAAGAAGAGTTAGAGAGGGACAACAAGCTTATGACAAGCAGAACAAGGTTGGATAAATATGTGATTGTTGTGCAGATGGATGTCACTTCAAATATTCATTTTTGGCCAGTATTCAATATATATTTCCATGAGATCTCATAACTGTGGCAAATGTTAAGATGCGGATGATTAAACATATCATACACATATAACCTCACACTAAGAAATTATATGATATGCATCTGGAATCGAACTCTTGATGCTATTGGCAAAAAAAAACTTCACTCAAGTGATTTATGTAAACTCTCCAAATGAAGTTGCACTTAGTTACATTCAGCAGTTTAAAGAACTGTCACAGTAACTGTTTTAAAGCAGCACCTTTACTCTGCTTTAACTCTGATTTCTTTAGTGCAGTGAGTTTAAGCAACATTGCACAGAGGTAACAGGGCTATTGTGGTAGATGACAAAAACTCTGCAGACCAAACCAAAAATACGCAGGGAAGACAAAGTGCACAGATCAAACCATCACAGTATTAAATCCAAAAGAATATCCAGCACATGGGAAAGGTAAAAATATTTAGTAATTTAATGTAGCAAAACCCATAAATACAATAAAGCAAACCGGTTTCGGCTAAAAAACTATAACCTTCTTCAGTGCAACAAAAATGTATTCAATGGGACAAACCCTTGCTGCTGCTTATATATCTTACTGAGTTAAATTAATCCATCAATTAATCTAGACCAGGACTAGCTTAACTCATTCAAGCCTGGTTTGAATAAAGCACCTAGCCTAATAATCCAAGCAGATTCTCTTTGATTTAATAAATTGTGCCATGAAGCTTTACATAACTTGTTCATATGAATTTTATCTATTATAGTAAAGGTGAATTTGGAAGTTTTATGTTTTAAAGTATGTTTATAAAGGGCATTGGAAACCCTTTTGTTTCTGATTTCACTTAAGTGTTCACTAATTCTGTGTCTGAAAAGTCTGGATGTTTGTCCAACATAAAATGAAACAAAAACAAGTGGCCAAATAAACTATCCAATCACTGCTGCAATTTCCAAAACATCTTATCTCATAAATTTTGGAGGTATTACAGCTAGTAAATTCCTTAGTATGAAATACATGTGTGCAAGCACTACAGTAACCACAAGAAACACATCCAGATAATATGTCACCAAATAGGGTTCTTTGTTGGCTAATAGGTGGACAGTAATGTTTATATTGGGTCAAATAGGAATTTATAGTTCTGCCCCTACGGTATGAAAATAGACATCTGGGGGTTCAACAATTCACTCAATTTATCATGGGCTAACAAAATGTCCTAATGATTTGATACTTTTAAATCTGTTAGTATTGGTCCCACAAGTAGTGACTAGCCTAACTGGCTGTGAAGAATGATTATCAGTCCGAATAGTTCTATCCTTATATTGTAACAATTGGCACCTGTCTATTTGATCAACCTCATGTAAAGTTCGAATAATAGGATCCTGATGATATCCCCTAGTGCGTAACCTATGGGTTAAATCTTCCTGGCAGGCTTTCAAAGTTTGTTTGGAGGAACAAATACGTTTAATACATAGATATTGAGACTTAGGAATATTGTTGATGATGTGGCGAGGATGATAGCTTGAGGCATGTAACAAGGTGTTATATTCTGGAAAGTTTCTATATACTTGTGATTCCAGTGTATGATCCTCCTGTCTAGTTATAATAACATCCAAAAATGTTATTTGTTGATATTCAATGTGCAATGTAAACTGAATACCCCACTTGTTATCATTAAGGTATTGTATAAATTCATGCACATATTGCTGGTCCCCCCACCACACCATCCAACAATCGCCCAAATATCGTCTCCAAATATCAAGCTGGTCCAAAAATATATTGTGATTATCATCATATATTAACTGTTCCTCCAAAAAACCCATAAACAGGTTGGCGTAAATGGGAGCAAAAGATGCTCCCATCACCGTACCAAGAACCTGCCAGTATGATTTTCCATGAAAGTAAAAAAAAATTTTTGACAACACATGTTCAGTTAAACTTACAAGAAGTGTGTTAAATCCAGGAGAATATAGCTGTGATTTGTCAAGCCAGAACTGAATAGCCTGTAGACCTGTCCAGTGTGGTATACTAGTGTATAGGGAGGTTACATCTAGTGTAATAGATACCAAGTTGATTCCAATTGTGTGTCCTGAATAATATTAAGAAATTGTGCAGTGTCCTTCAACCTAGACCTAACCATAGATAACAAAGGTTGCAAATGTTCTTTAAGGAAGGTAGGTATAGGTTCAGTTAATGATCCTCTGCCAGATACAATAGGCTGTCCTGGAGGCTTAGTAGAATGTTTATGTATCTTAGGTAGCAAATATAAATACTGGGGCACAGGATCTGAAACCTTCAGTTGTCTACAGATTTTCTAACTAATTATGCCTTCCTCAGTTGCTAGGTCTAGGAATGAATCAATCTCTTTTTTAAAATTCGGAGTTGGATCAACTACCATATGTATATAGAATCGGGGATCAGACAATTGATTTTCAGCCTCCGCCTGATACATATTCCAATCCATGACCACAATCCCACCTCCCTTATCTGCTGGCAGAATAACTAGATCATGATTATTACTAAGGTCCTGCAATGCTTTTTGTTCTTCTTTAGACAAGTTGTATCTAACCGGCTGATGTTCATGAGAAAAGTGAAATTCTTTTAACACACACTCCCTGAAAACTGCAACATGCTTGTCCATGGGGGGCTCAACATTGGATTTTCCAAAATGAAAACCAGTAGATCCTTGAATATTTTGTGTATCTGAAAAATGTATTTTCAAATTAAGTAGTCTACAAAAATCATTGAGTTCGTTGACCAAAATGTGTTCAGGTACCACAAAAGTCGGCACAAAATTGAGACCCTTATTCAGTAATTTAATCTGTACATCAGACAATTGGTATGATGAAATATTGTGTACATTATTCACTGAGATACAATCTTCTCCAGTAGTTGTTGAATACTGTGTGTTTTTTCTATGTTTCCTACCCCCCTACATTTTTTGTGCCTAAAGGGTCTACATGAGGTTTCCTTTTAGCCACCATAGATTCTTGGGTAGAAAGGGAGTGTAAATCAGTGGCGAGGATGAATCCTCCTCAGAAGTGCCACTGTAAACCTGTGCTGATTTTCTTAGTATTGATCTAGGTCTTTTCTTACGATTAGTTGGTTTAAAACCAGAATCTGAAAATCGCACACTTTTTGAGTAACAAAGGGTTTCCCCTTTTCATAATCTGTAATGACAAAAACTCACCAGGTTTTGACATAGGATGTATAGAGCCACTGACCGCCACTCAGCATTGGTGCAGAATTCAAACTCAGTGCAAATGCAGAGGACAAACAATTAAGGATTTTTTTATGGGCCATTTCTGGCCATGTGTGTGGTGTGTGATTCTATCCCTGGGATTCAATAAGCTCATTTTTCTGTGCAGGAACAGTGCAGCCGCTCCTGCACAGAATATGGCCGCCGAGTGATACAGTAAACTACTGTTTTGACATGCATGAGCCTGCCTACACTATTCATGCATGGACTCCACTGCATAATGCTAATTACCTCATTTGCTGGTGAAAACCATGCAAATGAGGTGAATTAGCAATTCAGCAAGCAGGCAGGCATCCGTGCAAGAATAGTATTAGTTGCAGAAATGTATTCAGCTACTAGCCGAATACATTTCTGCAAAAACTAAAACAGAGGCATGACAGCTCAAATATCTCGGCCATTTAAGCATAGGGCAGCAGAGCGCAAATGGGATCATGCCGAAAATAAAAAAAGAAATGTGAAAACTCAGTTTTAGGGGAAATCTGCATTTTATGATTATAGTCTAGGCATGCAGGCTCAAAACAATACCAGGGAACAGTGGTTGTTAAGGGGAAAGGCTAAACTGCACCTAACCGTGTAGATGTTATAACATGATTGTATCAGCAGGAGGAGCAACAGACATGAAAAGGGCGTGTGTCTTGCATGATGTAAGCACACTGGAGCCCTATGGCATCCAGATAAGCTTAGCTAAGCACATCTAAGCAAGGGTGTGCGTCTGAGGCTGTATTGACTTATTCCATGAAACAGAGTGTGTTCACATCTAGGGAGGGCCATTTCTTCATGTTTACATTAGCGAAATGGGTTTGCATGGCACGTACCCAGTCTAAAACAACAACAAGAAAAAAAGAATGGAAATAGCAGGACTGTTTACATTTGAGCACCGGGTTTGCACGGCACACCTCGGAGCTTAAAATGGGCAGAAATGGGAAGGGGAAAAAAAGTAAAAAAAGGAAAACAGCAGAATAAAAGTAGTCAAGAACAAATTACATGGCTAGCAGGTGGAATGCATCATAGTCAGCCAATCATACAGGCAGCATCTGCAGCAAACAGTATAAACTACGCAAACACCTTACAGTCTGTTTTTTCCCACAAACTCTCCACCATTGGTGTACACGTGCGGGGGAATTTTAACCGGAAAAATGTTAGGGGCTGCCATTGCTTTGATCCATCAATATGTGCTAGGGGCTGAGGGTGATGAGGAGGATAATGCTGACAACCACCACAGACCAAGGAGGAGGAGAAGAATGTTCAGACCCAGGGTAACCTACCAGGGGCTACATGATCTGGAGATAGAAGAGTGCTACAGTGTGGACAGAGACATACTTCAGCAAATCATCGAGCTATGCCGGCCTCATCTCAGACCTAGAGCCAACAGAGGGGAACCCATCCTAGTGGATACTAAGGTATGTGTAGCCTTAAGAATTCTAGCTACAGGTACTTTCTAAAGACCTACTGGGGACATCATGGGGGTCTCACAGGTATTTGCATCCAGAGTACTCCACCAGTTCCTGGATGCCATGCTGCCACATGCTGGTGAGCACATTTACTTCCCCAACACCAATGAGGAGAGGACCAGCAATATGCATCTCTTCCACTGTGTAGCAAAATACCCGGAGGTACTAGGTGCGATAGACTGCATGCAAATCCACGTCAATGCACCACCTGGTGAACAGGGTAGGGTCTACATAAACAGCAAGGGATTCCCCTCCATCAACTGCCAGGTCATGTGCAATGCCCAGGGCATTATCATGAATGTGCGTGCTGGCAGCCCTGGAAGCTATCATGACTCCCACATCTGGCATTTGTCACAGCTGTACCAGGCATTTGCCAGTGGGGGCATTCCTTATGGCCATCTAGTGGGGAATGCTGGCTATGCACTGGAGCAGTGGATGATGACACCCATCAGAAATGCACACACACCTACACAAGAACACCATAATGAGGCACACACACAAACCAGGATCATTATAGAGCATGTGTTTGGGATGCTCAAGTCACAGTTCCACTGCCTTGACGACTCTACTTCACTTCACTGAAAGCTCATTTCACTGAACTTCATTTGACTGAGCACACATGACTGAAAGCTCACTTCACTGAAAACTCATTTGACTGAAACTCATTTTGCTGACCCCTTTCCCCATTGTAGTGCGATCCTGGAGTTGGTATATATAGTAAGGGGGGTGGGGGGGCACAGCCCCCCCACACTGGGTATATATTGTCTTCTAAAAAGAGTTATTCATTGGAGTTGTAAGTATCCATGTATATGGTTTAAAATGTATAAAATAGGTGGGGGCTATGCCCCCAACACCCCCAATGTGGGGGGCTGTGCCCCCACACACCCCCTACTATATATACTAACTCTAGCATCACACTACAATGGGGAAAAGGGCATATACCTTTCAGCGAAATGAGTTTCAGTCAAATGAGTTTTCAGAGAAGTGAGCTTGCAGTCAAGTGTGCTCAGGCAAATGAGTTTCAGTAAAATGAGCTTTCAGTGAAGTGAAGTAGACCCGTCTTGTCATATTTGGTGGAGCCTTGCAGTACTCTCCAGCCACATGTGCACACATATTCATAGTATGTGCCATGCTACAAAATATGATCCTGCGGAAACAGCTGCAGCAGGAACAGCATGGGGAAGAGCCACACAGCCCACCACCATTGCCAAGGTCCCCACAGGCACAGAGGGACACAGAGGTGGAATCCTCTGCGCCTGCTCCTGTAGGCAGAAGGAGGCATGCCCAGTATTCTCAGGCCTTGGCAAAGAGGCAACACATAGCACACACACTGACACTGTAGGGACCCCAGAGACTGAAAACTCTCTCTAACTTGCACACACAGTAAAATGGATGACACACACATCACATTACCTGTAACTTACCATGTATAGGCAGTGTACTGTATGCATCCAACATAGGCAGCTCTCAAGCACTGTCCTCACAACTCCCGCAGACACAAGGTAAGTCAGTCTTCTTAACAATAAATGAATGGATTAGTTTGTTTTGCTAGCATATCTATGGTAATGCTGCATGCATGAAAGGGAATGGGGTGGCCTACTGGGATAGCAACAGACAACTGACAGCTATGTGGGACACCATGAAATTTCTGCCCAGAACTGGCCTCCCACACTATTCAATAGTACCCAAGGTGGCAAATCCCACTGCAATATATGTGTGGGGACAACAAACTGGGGGGGGCTATAGGTCACAGGCATGGATGTCAGCGTGGGGGTCCTATACCCACCCCTCAACCCACATAGCAAGTCAGCTGTAAAAAAACAGAGAGAAATGTCTGCTAAAGGCACACAAATGGTGGCAATGTTGAAGTACCCCCCTACAGACTCACACAGTGATAGCACAGCAGGACTTGCAGTTGCAGTAAGACTACAAAAGGTAAGAAGTCTGAAACTCAAATGTATGCCATTACAATCTCACCTGTGCTCTTTACTGATATGCCTCTAGTCCCCAAGACAGGGCACAATAGTATGGTAAATGGAACCAAAATGTAAAGCAAATAACAGCACAGTCTGTGCAAATGTGTACAGTTGAGAGGTGTGCCCCCATATACCCACAGAAATGCAGTAACAGGTATGTTTGCAGGGGAAATAGCAGCATAGCACACATTGGCAAGGCTGTACCAATGCACATGAAAACATGTTGCCTGTCCACAATATGCAGGGGTCAATCAGCTATGTGTATGTGTAATTAATACTGTCAGGATCTGGCCAGCATATTCTCCTGGTAGTCGTCTTGTAGTGCCCTAGGTACAGTGCTGTCTTGACAGTGCCATGTGCAGATAACTGCAGTGCCAACTATTATGCATGTCAGTGACACCTACTGCTCTGCCATTGACATACCTGGAAGTCACAGTGCTATGTAGAATATACTACACATATAATGGACATCTTGAAGGATGTGTAGCCGAATTGCTAAGGCTTTTGTGACTATAAGTGCTTTTTGGTACTGTTGCCAGTGGTTATTTTCAATAATCATTTTTTTCTTATGTTTGATTTTACATATAATGGACATGCCTGCACAGTAGAATGCACTTTGTACACCCACATTCATAACTCCCAACCTCTGACAGCAAGACGTCTGGACAAGGACAGAAATAAAAGTGGAACAAAGGCACAATGATAGGCATGTGTTGTAAATATCGCCCTTACATACTGAAAAAGTTGGTAGGGTAAGGGGTTTGCAGTAGCGGGAATTGTCTGAAGGTTATGTAGTCTGAAACAGTAATGTGAAACAGTAATGTCTGTCATTATTTTGTAACACCACTCTTCAATTATATGTAACTAACTTGCCATAAAAAAACAAGTTTACGTAGACGGGATGAAACCTCTATCCAAACACCTGGGCAACCTGCCAAAAAATGTACACAGATGAGAGGTATGGCCACACAAGGATATGACATCTCAGGTTAGAAAGATACCACACAAGCAGGAGATCCCCAGCCAGTATATCACCAAGTTGTTGCACTGTTTACACAGTGCATCATCACTCAACTGGCTGTAGCCACAATCCACAAATGGCCTTGCTGGGCAAGAATGTACATAGCTGCCCTCAAAATATTCATCTATGTATCATACAACTAGTATTCCTCTGGTAAAGCACTGTGATGATCTGATAATGTCTGGCACTAGGTAATGACACAATAAATTGCAGTGTCAGACTACAGATATGTCAGAAATGTCTGCTAAACAAACCCAGTACCCTGAGGAAAGCCCTGTGTACTCCTGAGAGGTATGTCTGTAGCACACAAAACCCTGGACTGGAGTACACCTATCTCTGAAATGGAGTCCCACTCTAACTATAGGAGGTTACACTGGGCATGCTCCTACACCTAGAGAACCAGAGAATGTTGGAACCCACATCAGACTATATGACTGCATTGTGTATATATGTCTGTGCATACAGACATCTATGTACACCTTAACTGTCCACACACACACACACACACACACACACACACACACACACACACCAGACAGGAGTACCCTCAGCTAGCTGTAGGTGGCACATGTGATATATCTGCATCTGTTGCGTGAGATACACCGACATAAATTATTGGCAACTGTGTGTTTGGGTAAGAATCCTATCCTGTGTGGGTTATACCATTTTGATGTGGGTACCATCCATGGCTGTTTACTACCTCCCGATGGCATTACTTTATATAGCATGTTAATGGTATCTGCCTCACATGTAGCATGTTAAACCATTGTACAGGCCATTCCAGACATCTGTACAAATGTCTACGGAATATCTGGATGTTGCAACCCATATGTGGTCTGTGTCCCAGATAACATATGTCAAGCATACACACACATAGATGTGGGGAAGTGATAAAGAAAGAGAAAGACACAGGGGAAACAGAGTGATTCACACACACGGATACCCTGAATGGCATACAGTGATGTCTTGTTGTGTACAGTGGCATAACAGTTGCACGTGCCAGCAAAAATGGTGAGCCCCATTATGTAAAAGTACTGAGGTTGGATTTATAATATCACATCACCTGTGTGTGTGTGTGTGTGTGTGTGTGTGTGTGTGTGTGTGTGTGTGTGTGTGTGTGTGTGTGTGTGTGTGTGTGTGTGTGTGTGTGTGTGTGTGTGTGTGTGTGTGTGTGTGTGTGTGTGTCATAGGTCTAAGTATTAGGGGACTGTTCACACTCAGTACACTTCACATTGCCTTACTTCACAAAATCTGCTGCTGTCATTCACCTTAGAAGTACCATTGGACACCTATCACCCCTATAAACTGTGTAGCACATGTGTTAACTGTGTAACATTATAGTGCAAATAACTAGATATGTAGGGGTTCTAATCTCAATACTGGCAACTGTGTGTGTGTGTGTGTGTGTGTGTGTGTGTGTGTGTGTGTGTGTGTGTGTGTGTGTGTGTGTGTGTGTGTGTGTGTGTGTGTGTGTGTGTGTGTGTGTGACAGTTGTGTGGGAAAGAGTGAGGGAATGTGTGTTTGTTTGTATGTAGGTAAAACAGTTTTAGGCCATTCCCACCACAACACTTCCCAGTGCCCCACTTTATCAGTCCTGTTTATGCCATTCCCCTTATCAGCACCTTTGGCCAGTTGTCAGCCCAGTAAGCTCCATAGCATGTGCAATAACTGTGTAACACTATAATACAAATCACTAGATAGGCAGGGGTTCTACTCTCAGATCTGGCAAATGTGTGTGTGGGCGTATAAGTGTGTATATAAGTGTATATGTTTGTAAGAAGAAGTATTTTGATAAGTTTCACACCCAGTGCCCCACTTTATCAGTCCTGCTGATGTCATTCCCCATATCAGCACCTTTGGCCAGTTGTCAGGCCAGAGCAGTAAGGTCTGTAGTGCATATGATAACTGTATAACACTATAGTACAAATTACTAGATAGGCAGGGGTTCCAATGTCAATACTGCCAAGTAAGTGTGAGAATTATATCATGTGTGGGTTATACCATTTTGAGTTGTGTACCACCCTATACACTTCCCATCACCCTATTTTACAAGGCCTGCTGATGTAATTCACCTTAGAAGTACCTTGGGACAAGGTGAATTCATATAAGCTCCATGACGCATCTGATAACTGCGTAACACTATAGTAGAAATAACTAGATAGATAGGTAGGGGTTCTAATCTCAAGACTGGCAACTGTGTGTTTGGGTAAGAATCATATCCTGTGTGGGTTATACCATTTTGATATGTGTACCATCCATGGCTGTTTACCATCTCCTGATGCCATTACTTTATATAGCATGTTAATGGCATCTGCCTCACATGCAGCATGTTAAACCATTGTACAGGCCATTTCAGTCATCTGTACAGATGTCCATGTAATATCTGGATGTTTGCAACTTATATGTGGTCTGTGTCCCCTAACAATGGCCATGTATGTGATATTGTTGCCAAATAGTAAACAGTTAGTGTACTGACACACATGCCAGCATCAGATATCATACCTGACTGAAACATCATGCTGATACAATGTCTGTTACCCTATCACTTGTATAGGCTTGTAGGAGCAATAGATGACTCCAGTTGCTATTTCTGGTGGGTTATTTCACCATCTATGAAGGCATTCACAACATTATGTGTTGTAACAAGTAGTGAGTTATGTCCCACACATATAATCTATGTGTGGCATATCATGTGTATGTAGCACTATAGTATATTAGGTTCATAGGTAGGTACTAGGCTATTGGCCCAAGGGCCTAAGTAAGCCTAGCCAGCAAGGTCCCCTGACTTACACCACCCAAGTTATTTTCATGTGCCCCTGTTGAGCAGAGCCACAGAAGTGATCCCCGGTGTGTATTTCCTATTTGCCATCCACTCATCAAGATTTTTCTTGAAGTGTGCTAATGAGGAACTTTGCTTGACATAGATGGGCAGCTTGTTCCAGAGTATGGGAAGTCTCTAGGGCAGGAATCTATCCCTCCAGCATGTCCTGTTTATTGTGGTGACAAGGTTTAGGTTCCTAGACTGTGTAGCTCAGAGCGATTAGGTGTTGCATGTCCAACAGCTCTGGGTTTGACATAGCTTTATATGTTAGGCAGAGATCACCTCGGAATAGGTGTATGCTATGGAGTAAAGCTGGAGTTTTTTGAGACTGTCAGTGTAGGGCATCTGCTTGAGACCAGTAATTCTCTTTGTGAAGTACATCTGTGGCTTTTCTAGCTGCTGCAGATGTCTTGTGAGGTACATTCCAAAAGTGGTGTTGTACTCTATAATGGGTCTAATGAGTATCGAGTAGAGGGGACCAATGACCTCTTTTTTCTTGGATGAGAACCTTTTTGTGATGAGGTGTGCCATGTAAAAGGATTTCCTGAGTACTGTGGTGATGTGATTATCAAAGGAGAGATTACTGTCCACCTGGGTCCCAAGGTCTCTTATCACACATTCAGTGTTAAGTAGACTGCTGCCTATGTGGTAGTTCATGGGTACAGAGTTTTTACCAAAGAGGATGACAATGCACTTTTTGGCATTGAACTTAAGGCCATGGCTCTGACACCAGGCATCTGTCTCAGTCAGGCCCTTCGGTAGGATCTCCACATCATTTGGGGACTCGACTATGGCTCCTATTTTGCAGTCATCTGTGAACTTCATTAGCCAAAGGCCTTCTGTGTTAGCCTGTTCTTCAGAGAAGTAGACACCAAACAAGAGAGGTCTCAGGACTGAACCCTGTAGTACTCCACTTGTCAGTGGTTTGAAGTCAGATTTGGAGTCTGCAACTTTTACAGTGTGGGTTCTGTCTGTGAGCCAGTTGGCAACCCATCTTGTGACATAGGGATTTATACCTAGTTTATTGCGTTTAGCTATAATTCCAGAATAGGGAATTGTGTCGAAAGCCCTGGCGAGGTCAAGATAGGCTGTGTGAACCACCTTACCCTCGTCTATGGCTTTGGTGACTTCCCTCAGAGAAGTCGATCAGGTTCAGGAGGCATGATCTGCCTTTCACAAACCCAAACTGAGTCAGGTCCAGAGTTTGGAGGTTACCAATGTATTTGCTTATGAGTTCCATGATGATACATTCCATGGTCTTACAGTCAGGCTAATAGGGCGATAGATGCTGAGATCAGTGGTGGCTACCCCTTTGTGGAGTGGGATAACTGTTGCTGTGTGCCATTCAGTGGCCACAAAGCCTGACGTGAGGCTATGAACATGGTGCTTAGGTGGGGAGCCAGTTCATTCTGAAGTTCATGTAAATATAGACTGGGATGTTGTCCGGTCCCATGGATGCTGTGTTTTTGTCTTTAGAGAGTGCAGCTTTTACCTGCATAGATGTGATTACAGGGAATCTACATTCTTCCTGTATATATATATATGGGCCCTTTAGGGGGTGAGAGGGGGGTAAAGTTAGCACTAAACCTATCATCAAGGATGTTGGCAATATCAGTTGGTTCTGTAATTTTTGTGCCATTGTGCTGTAACTCAGAGCAGATCTGGGTGTTATTTAAAGTGGATATGTAGGTTTATGAGTCTGTCCATTGCCAACTATGTTTGTGTTACTGTATGCACATCCCCTGTGTCAGTCTTTACTGTGTGTATGCAAAGGTTATACCATTTTGTCTCCCTGTTCCACCCTGTGAACACAGGAGTACATACCACAATCCTGTCATACACAGTACCATGCATGCCCTCACCAAGTACATCAGGGTTGAGTGTATGGGAAAGAAATGGCAGGGGCAACAGGTGCTGACACATAAATCTGTTGTGGTCAATCTAATGGCTAAGCTTGTGAGGGACCTACTGACAGTACTCCAGTACTCCAGTAACCTGTTCCATATTTATGACCCTGTAGTACTACACAACACTGAGGTGACATGTCTGAAGGCTACCTGTCTGTGACAAGGGGTATGTACGCAAGGTCACACTGTCTGACAATAGTGTCCATCACACACTGTTGCATGCATACACACCTGGTAAGCATACATATAAAGCTGTACCTTGGCTATGAAACAGTCGGTGTATTTCCACTCTGCCATACTCCACATTGGTAATGTCTGCAGGGCCAAAGCCTGCAGACACACAGACACCTGGAACACAAACAGAATACAGCATGTCAGACTACATTCAGCCAGTGGTACTAACAGCAATAATGCATCATGGCTAATAAGGTACAGGCACCTTTATGTGTACCCATAACAAATGCAGGCAGACAGCACCTTACACAATATCACATGGCTACACTGTACTATATTCACCTTGTGCATCAGACACATATTAGCCTGTCCCTGCATCGATGGTATGGTTGACAGGGATGTAGCACAGGTATCATCATATGCACAGGGTGTGGTGTGGGTTTTCCATAGGGCTAGGCTGGGCCATACGGTTGATATCCATGTGTGTGTTTGGAGAGGTCTCCTATAAATGGTCTGTGCAGAGGTACTGTGTGTGTCTGGAGGTGACCTGCCTGTGATACAGATGTGTGTGTGTGTGTGTATATTTGCACACAGTCACACCATGTGGCTGCCCTACACAGAGGTATGTTGGACAGCTGTGGACTGTACATGGCAGGGTGTCCAGTTCACAGTCTTCGGTCACGGACAAGTGAACTGGTCCTGCCAGGAGTCTCACTGGCACCACCAGGCCTAAGGTCAGATGCAGTACTGTTTCCTGATGGTGACTGCTGTCTCCTGGATCCATGTCTCTGAGAGGCCCGGCCAGGACCACGTGCCCATGGCAGAGTGTCACTGAATGTCTACATGTGTGGCTCATTTTTCTGGTCTGTTCATCATAAATCCTGTGTTTGACACATTACTGGGATGACATGAGGACTGGTATCACTATTAAATGACATATTTTTAGTCTCAAACTTCAAAACATGCAGTACATGTATGTTACAACAGAACAGTTACACTAACAACTTTCTATTCTTACAGTCGATATTATAAGTAAAGACATCCCTGTTAACATGCAAGGTTTGTCTGATATATTATGGGGACCACAGAAATCATGTGATAACATTTCCCACCTTTAATGTGACCTATAACCTGTGCAATCCAATTGAAGAACAAACACATCAGTTAGGGGTAACATATAGAAGTTGAAATACGTACAATAGGCTGGTTGCATGACTGTCCACACCCTTAAACTAATACTTTGTTAAAGTGTTCTTTTGGTGATGCACAGTGCTGTTCTTGTGCCAAACAAACCTTTTGGTATTGTGGCCAAAAAGTGCAATTTTGGTCTCATTACACCATAAGACATTTCCCCACATGCTATTGGGGAACCTAATGTATTTGTCTTGAAAAATTCACCAGACCTGGATGTTGTTCTGTGTGTGAGGATGCTTCCATCTTCCAAGCCTACCCCATAGGCCAGACATGGAGAATATGGGAAATTGTCGTCACATGTAGTACACAACCGGTACTTGCCAGTGATTCCTGCAACTCCTGTAGTGTTGCTGTAGGTCTCCTGGCAGCGTCCCTGACCGATTTGGGACTTGTCTTTTCCACACATTTGGAGGGATGTCCAGTTCTTTGCAATGTCACTGTTGCCCCCTATTTCCACCACCATTTGATGACTGTCTTCACTGTGTTCCATGGTATATGCAATGCTGTAGAAATGTGTGTGTACCCTTCTCTGGGCTGATACCTTTCACAAATGAGATCCCTATGCTGCTTCATAACCTGTATGCGAACTATGTCTGTTGCTGTAGCAGGCAACTGAGTAAATGTAGTATAATCCTGGTAGGACAGCTGACCATTATTTGCTGTTAAGCAAAGCGTTTCTTTAATTGATGCCAGGTGTGTACCCAAGAAGAAGTAATGCTGTAATAATAGCGAAAGCTGCTTCAACACAGTATTAGCTTCAGCCTGTACACATGTATGCATCTAGCTTCTTGTAAGTTTTTTATGTGTCATAATTGTTCCCCTAATAGATTTGTTTGTTTTACATTTGAATTGTACAGGTTATAGGTCACATGAAAGGCTGGAAGGGTTCAGAAATGTTTTATTGTGCTATCATTTTGTATATCACAAATAACTGGCATTCTAACAGGTGAGTGTACACCATTTATATGCACTGTATAACACTAATTTATAAAATATGTCCCTAGTTTTGGGCCTTCATCCCCCCATTTTGTCAGTCCTTGCCCAGTTTTCTTGCAATGACAGGTGGTGTGGTATGCTACAGATATGTGACATCTCTTGCAAATAGGCCCCTGTGATGACCACTGTGATGCAATGCAGTTAACTCCACCACAAGTGAACATGCAGATATTGCAAAATGGCTGAGAGTAACAGTTGTGTGCATGGTCACATGCATGACCTAGCATGCCTGGGGTACTGGTGAGCCACAACAGGAAAATCCCATACTCACCAGCTTCAGACTGCTGTCCCACATGCAGACTAGAGGGACCTATGTAGTTGTGGGGGGAAGAGGTATTGTCAGCAGACTCACATTTGGCATAGGTACAAGATGAATGCTACGTTTCTGCACAGGTACAGTACAAGCAATGGTAGTACACAATTTGCTGTCCCTCACCATAGATGTGCACTTTTGGGCATTACTAAACCCCACCTACAAATACAGTTTGAACTGACATATATATCTAGATACTATATCGAAGACAGTATGACTGCTACATGATTAAATTGATGTGCACTGTGGCCTTACCTGGACACACCTCGCCTGTTACCTGGGTGCCACCCACCTCCACGACTGGTGTTTCATGTGTTGGCTGTTGTGTGGGGGCTGCCACAAGGTTGGCAAAGAGCTTCTCTGTTGCCATAAGTGGGGCCTGTGCGGCTGGACCCCCACCTGTGGCATTATGGTCCCTGGCCATGGCAGCAGCCCTCTTCCGGGCATGACGTATCAGGTCAGTTGCCCGATGCCTGACCTGATCGTATGTGCAGCCATGGTGGCCCAAGGTGTTCACTCTGTGGACAAAGTCGTCCCACAGTGCAGTCCTCTCCCGCAGATATTGTCGGCTCCGGCCGAACAGTACCACATGGGCTGTATTATTGCATCAGTGATAGCTGCATTCTCCTCTGCAGTGTATGCTGGCTAACACTGCATGCCACCTGGAAGACATAAACCAGGAAACACATCACAGGACCTCAGACACTTCCCAGAGTTATTTACAGAGCCAGCAAATCAATGTTGTCTATCATTAGCCACCACTTACAACCACATCATACCCCTGTCATCTATCAGAACAGTATGAATCTGCATTACACTCTTGGTCCTGATGCGTCATGTTCCCCCCATTGAGGGCCAGTACATTGCGTAAATCACCATTTATCATTCACTTTCATGTAGATGGATGACAGTGGCCACCTCCCTTGCAGATGGGATGTCAATGGTGCTCAGGCTTTGCTTGCATACAGTGTGCAATGGAGCTGGAAGCAAATGCTTGAGTTCATGTAGGAAGCAGACAGGAATGTTATCAGGTCCCATGGAGACTTGCTTTTGTTGACTTTGATTAGGCAGTATGCATCTGCTCACTGATGATGAGGGGAGGGGTGCAGGTGCTGTACATATCCACCTATACAGATGGTGAGCCAGCAGAGAGAAGTTTGCCCTAAACCCATGTTTGTAGCAGCTTGGCTATAGCTATGGTGCGTGTGTCTGTGTGTGTGTGTGTGTGTGTGTGTGTGTGTGTGTGTGTGTGTGTGTGTGTGTGTGTGTGTGTGTGTGTGTGTGGTGTGATTGACCACCATTCCAGGGTGGGTTGGGTTGTTGCCTCTGAGATTGCAGATATATGTGAAGATAGCCTTGTGATTGCCCTTAGCTGATATGTCCAATTTATACTCATAGTTAGCCTTACAGTAATCCACCTGTGACCTTATTTATATGCTCGTCCAGGCAAAGGTTGACTTGCTGCCAAGTTCTTGCCTGCTCCTACTTTGCCCTGTACAGCCAATATAGCGACCAATTATGTGGTTTGTGTATTTCTGATGTCTAGCAAAGGGGATTACTCTACTTTGGTGGAGACAGGTTTTACAGGTAAGGTATTGCTGAATCCATACAGCTATGTTGGTGGTCATATAGCTGTTTGTAGTAGGCATGGACACAAGGTCATAACACAGTTGGATACCTCTCCAGTTTCAACCTGGTAATCATGCTTATTCTAGTACCCATGTCTGTGTCAGGGCAATGCAACAACCAGCAGCTGTAGAAATCTAACTCTGTTTGATGCACAGAAACTGAGATTACACATGTGTACAACACGTACAGCTTATTTACCTGACATTTTGCATCCCATGTCTGTGGTTATGAGGCAGCCAGGTACACCTACTCATACATACATGTGCACAGGTAACACCTAATATACATTTCTGTTCTATGTCAGTATGGCATACTGTATTTACACTCTTGCTGCTCAGTCATTCCTGTCAACCTGTTAGTGCAGGACATCGGGAGGATGCCACACATACATGGGGGGGTGATGGGCTAAAATGAATGATACTTTCTTAATATTACTGTAACACACTTAAGTCATTTGATAGCACAGTAGCCTTTGCATTCACAGACATACCCTAGAGGATGTTCAATGCTCATTCGAGAGGATGTTCAATGGCTACTTAATGCTAGAAGTCTAAATCTCAAAATGCACTCACTCTAGGCACTCCTTAAAATGGAGAACAGCGACATCTGTACAGTAACAGAGACCTGGTTCAGGGTTCCAGAGAGCACCCCTGCATTACCAGGCTATAATTCATACAACACCTTTCGGCCACCTAATCTGGACCGAAACACTAAAGGCGGAGGCGTGTCCATATTTATTAAGGATACCCACACCTCCAGGCTAGTTGCTCAGCATAATACATCAGAGATTATCCAAGTGCAACTAACTCTGGGCAAGACCGCAATCCAAACTGTAGCTTGCTACAGATCCCCCACCATGCCCCCAGGATTCCCACTCCTCATTTCCAGATACACTGGAAAATATTAGGGTACAACCCAACACCCTAATAATGGGTGATTTAAACTACCCTACCCTTAACTGGGAAAACTACTTATGTACCAACTCTTTTGCTCAATGTTTTCTGGAATTCATAAATTCCAACGCCTTGAATCAACTTATTCACACCCCCACCAGGGGCAGCAATATCCTAGCCCTGGTCATTACCAACATGGGTGACCAGTGTTCCAAACCAAAGGTCAGTTCCTCATTGATCAGATCCAACCACACGCTAACCACCCTAGACATCCACATCCCATCCCCACTCCCCATTAAGGAAACTACCGTAAAAACTTACTCCAAAGCCAAATTCACGCTTCTTCAGACAGGAGTGGCAAACTTCACGACACCCATGCAAATGGACAATAGAGGTACGACTGCTGAATCCTACAAAATTGCACTTTATAAGCACTTACACGAATGCATGGATAGTGCTATCCCTAACAGAACTAAGATGCTGTACTCAAAAAAAATGAAGCCAATCTGGTAGTCCTCTGCCATAAACAAACTCTACAACAGAAGAAAGAAACTGTTGCAAAAAAGAGTAAAATCCCATGATTGGAGGAACTCCCTGGACATCCTCAGTAAGAAGCTGAGATCCCTCATAAAATCTTCCAAAGCCAGTTACGAAAACAAAATTGCCACTGATTCTAAAGAAAATCACAAAACATTCAATAGCTATGTCAAGAATCTCAATGGCAACACTCAGATCTGCTCTGAGTTACAGCACAATGGCGCTAAATATACAGAACCAACTGATATTGCCAACATCCTGGCAGATAGGTTCAGTGCTAACTTTACCCTCCTCTCACCCCCTAAAGGGCCCATCTCTATACCGGAAGAAAGCAAAGTTCCTCTAATCACAGTTGCACAGGTAAAAACCACACTCTCCAAAACGAAGAACACAGCATCCATGGAACCTGACGGCATCCCAGGCTGCATTCTACACAAACTACAGAGTGAACTGGCACCCCACCTAAGTACCATGTTCAACCATAGCCTCACCTCAGGCTTTGTACCCACTGAATGGTGCACAGCGACTGTTATCCCACTCCACAAAGGAGGAGCCACCACGGACCCTGGGAACTACCACCACATTAGCCTGACGAGCCTGGTCTGGAAGGCCATGGAACGTATCATCATGGAACTTATAAACAAAGACATTGGTAATCTCCAAACTCTGGACCCCACCCAGTTCAGGTTTGTAAAAGGCAGATCATGTCTCCTAAACCTGATAGACTTCTTTGAAGCAGTCACCAAAGCCATAGACAAGGGTAAGGTGGTTCACACAGCCTATCTAGATCTTGCCAAGGCTTTTGACACCATCCCCCACTCTGGAATTATAGATAAACTCACTAAACTAGGCATAAATCCCTATGTCACAATATGGGTTGCCAACTGGCTCACTGACAGAACCCACACTGTGAAAGTAGCAGACTCCAAATCTGACTTCAGATCAGTGACAAGTGGAGTACCACAGGGTTCAGTCCTGGGTCCTCTCCTGTTTGGTATCTACTTCTCTGAAGTACAGGCTAACACAGAAGGTCTTTGGCTAATGAAGTTCGCAGATGACTACAAACTAGGAGCCATAATAGAAACTCCTAATGATGTGGACATCCTACAAAAGAGCCTCACTGAGACAGATGCCTGGTGTCAAAGCCATGGCCTCAAGCTTAATGCCAAAAAGTGCATTGTCATCCCGTTTGGTAAAAACTCTGTACCCATGAACTACCACATAGGCAGTAGTAAACTTAACACTGAAAGTGTAATAAGAGACCTTGGGACACAGGTGGACAGTAGTCTCTCCTTTGATAATCACATCGCCACAGTAGTCAGGAAATCCTTCTACGTGGCACACCTCATCACAAAAGGTTTATCACCCAGGAAAAAAGAGGTCATTGTTCCCCTCTAGTCGTCACTCATTAGACCCATTATAGAGTACAATGCCCCTTTTGGTATGTACCTCACAAGACATCTATAACAACTGGAAAGACCGCAGAAATATCTCACAAAGAGGAGTACCAGCCTCAAACAGATGCCCTATGCAGACAGTCTCAAAAATCTCCAGCTTTACTCCCTCGCATATCGCCTACTCAGAGGCGATCTCTGCCTAACATACAAAGCTATGTCAAACCCAGAGCTGTTGGACATGCTCCACTTAAAGAAATCTCAATCCCTCCGAGCTACATGCCCTAGGGACCTAAACCTTGTCACCACAATAAACAGAACATGCTGGAGGGATTGATTCCTGTCTCAGAGACTTCCCATACTCTGGAACAAACTACCTATCTATATCAAACAAAGCTCCTCATTAGCACTCTTTAAAAAAATCTTGATGATTGGATGGGAAATAGGAAATTCACCCCTGGGATCACTTCTGTGGCTCTGTCGACAGTGGCACAGGAAAATAATTTTCTTGGGTGGTGAAAGCCAGGGTACCTTTTTGGCTAGGCTTATATAGGCCCTAGGGCCAATAGCCTAGTACCTACCTATGAACCTATATGGCAGGAAGAGAGGAGAAAGGCTAGGCATGTGGTAGTGAGGGTAGGAACTTTTACTGTTGTCAGTATGACTGGTTTGGGGACAGAGCTAGCTGATATGATGGACAGAAGGAAGATTTATATATTGTGTATACAAGAGACCAGATGAAATGGGGGTAAGGCTAGGTGTATCGGAGTCAGGTCCAAATAGTTCTATCATGGTGTGGATGGGAGAAGAAATGGTGTAGGTGTTATACTGAAGGAACGGTATGCCAAGAGTGTTTTTGGAGGTGAAAAGAGTGTCAGATAGAGTGATGTTTATGAAACTGGAAATTGATGGTGCAATGATGACTGTTGTTAGTGCATATGCTCCGCTAGTTGCATGTGCAATGGATGAGACAGAATAATGTTGGATGAAGTGGTGATGACTGTACCCAAGGGTGGGAGAGTGGTGATTGGAGCAGATTTCAATTGGCATGTTGGTGAAGGGAACAGAGGGGATGTGGAAGTGATGGGTAGGTATGGTGTTAAGCAAAGGAATGCAGAAGATGAGATGGTGGTGGAGTTTGCAAAAAGGATGGACAAATCTGTTGTGAATACATATTTTAACAAGACAGAGGAGCATAGGGTGACATACAAGAGTGGAGGAAGATGCACACAGGTAGATTATCTCCTATGCAGTCGGGCCTGTTTGAAGGAGATTAGAGACTGTAAAGTGGTGGCAGGGGAAAGTGTAGTTAGGCACCATGGAATGCTGGCCTGTGAGATGATGTTGGTGATCAGGAAGAGGAGGAGGATTGTGAGGGCAGCACCCAGGATCAAATGGTGGAAACTGAAAAAAGGGTGATCGTGAGGTTGAGTTCAGGGAAGAGTTAAGACAGGCAGTGGGTGGCAGTGCAGAGTTACCAAATATCTGGGTAACTACAGCAGAGCTAGTAAGGGAGACAACTAGAAAGGTGCTTGGTGTGACTTCTGAACAGAGGAAGGAGGACAAGCAGACCTGACAGTGGAATGAGGAAGTACAGGGGAGTATAGAGAGAAAGAGGTTGGCAAAGAAAAAGTGGGATTGTCAGAGAGATGAAGAAAGTAGACAGGAATATAAGGAGATGAGGTGCATGGCAAAGAAAGAGTTGGCAAAGGCTAAGGATAAGGAGTATGAAGGCTTGTATGAATGGTTGGACACTAAGGATGGAGAATAGGACCTGTACCGATTGGCTAGACAGAATGAATGAGCTAGGAAGGATGTGCAGCAGATAAGGGTGATAAAGGATAATGAGGGAAACATCCTCACAAGTGAGGAGAGTGTGTTGAGCAGATGGAAAGAGTACATTAAGAGGCTGTTGAATGAAGAGAAAGAGAGAGAAGGTTGGATGATGTGGGTATGGTGAATCAGGAAGTGGAACGGATTATCAAGGAGGAAGTGAGGATAGCTATGAAGAGGATTAAGTTAGAAAGGTTGTTGGTCCAGATGACGTACATGTGGAAGCATGGAATGTTTAGGAGAAATGGCAGTGGTCTTTTTAACCAGATTGTTTAATGTCATCTTGGGAAGTAAGATGATGCATGAGGAATGCAGGAAAAGTGTTTGGGTACCAATTATAAGAATAAGGGTGATGTGCAGAGCTATAGTAACTACAGAGGGATAACATTGATCAGTCACAGCATGAACTTATGAGAAAGAGTAGTGGAAGCTAGGTTAAGAAGGGAGGTGAGGATTAGTGATCAGCAGTATGGTTTCATGCCAGGAAAGAGCATTGCAGATGTGATGTTTGCTCTGAGATTGTTGATGGAGAAGTAAGGAGAAGTTCGGAAGGAGTTGCATTGTGTCTTTGTGGACTTAGAAAAAGCATATGACAGGGTGCCTAGAGAGGAGTTGTGGTATTGTATGAGGAACTCAGGAGTGGCAGAGGAATCTGTAAGAGTGCTACAGAATATGAACAAGGGTAATGTGACAGTGGTGAGTTCTGTGGTGGGAGTGACAGGTGCGTTTAATGTGGAGGTGGGATTACATCAGGGATCAGCTCAGAGCACTTTCTTATTTGCAGTGGTGATGGACAGGTTGACAGACAAAATCAGACAGGAGTCCCTGTTGACTTTGATGTTTGCAGATGACATTGTGATCTGTAGTGAGAGTAGGGAACAGGTTGAAGAGACCCAGGAGAGGTGGAGATATGCTCTTAGAGATGGGAAGAATGATGGTCAGTAGGACTAAGACAGAATATATGTGTGTGAATGGGAGGGAGGATAGAGGAATGGTGAGGATGCAGGGAGTAGAGTTTGCAAAGGTGGATGAATTTAAATACTTGGAATCAACAGTTCAGAGTAGTGACGAGTGTGGGGGAGAGGTGAAGAAGAGAGTACAGGCAGGTGGGGAGGGTGGAGAAGAATGTCAGGAGTGATTTGTAACAGACGAGTACCATTAAGAGTGAGAGGGAAGGTCTACAAGACAGTAGAAAGACCAGCTGTTATATGGGTTGTAGATAGTGGCACTGACAAAAAGACAGCAGTCAGAGCTGTCCATGGCACAGTTAAAGATGTTAAGATTTGCACTGGTTGTGATGAGGGTGGACAGGATTAGGAATATATATGTTAGAGGCTCAGCCCAGGTTGGATGGTTTGGAGACAAAGCCAGAGAGTAGTGGGATTATTTTGTTTTGGACATGTGCTGAGGAGGGATGCTGAGTATATTGGGAAAAGGATGGTAATGATGAAATTGCCAGATAAGAGGAAAAGAGGAAGGCCTAAGATAAAAGGTGTATGGATGTGGTGATAGAGGACATGCAGGTGGTTGGTGTGACAGAGCAAGATGCAGAGGACAGGAAGAAATGGAGACAGATGATCCACTGTGGTGACCCCTAATGGGAACAGCCAAAAAAAGAGAAGGAGATGTTGTAATGTCAGTCTTGACAGGTTGCCAGTGATTTGCCAGACATAACACAACTCTATCAGTAAATGACTAAAAATATGAGGCACACATATGGTCAGTGTGCATAACACTGGACAGTAGAATGGTATGGCTCAGTATATCACATGCAGTTCAACACACACATCTGCAACAGTATTTCACTATGCAAATACCCTGTATAGGTCTCTCACATTTCTGGGACAAACTTGTATTCACAATTAACATATGGATATCTATGACATCCCAGTAGCTGGCCTAGCAATGTCACAGTCAGTATTGTTCAACACACACTTCAGTAGTACTCATATGTGAGCCATCCTTTCCTGGGGTGACTCAGGGGCCTGAGCTGACAGACCCAGATGCTATGTCCATAGGTTCTGATCAGCAATATATCAGTAGAGCAAGTCCTGTTGAGACATATTTGTTGAACTTCCTATTTTCCATGATTACATATCCCCTACTGCATTCCATTACATGCTTACTTGTTTGGCATACCATTTTTTCACCAAGTATGGCTGATTAATTCCAATATGCATTTTGTTTCTTTGTCTGTCTGTCTGTCTCTCTCTCTCTCTCTCTCTCTCCCAGATGTAGGGTATACATCTGTTTTGCATAGGCAGCAACTTGCCTTTTGTAGGTAATACTCATGAGCAGCTGATGGCCTGTGCACCAATTGGTGTCCCCCACTTGCTAAATGC
This sequence comes from Protopterus annectens, assembly GCF_019279795.1. Taxonomy (NCBI): domain Eukaryota; kingdom Metazoa; phylum Chordata; order Ceratodontiformes; family Protopteridae; genus Protopterus; species Protopterus annectens. The sequence continues at coordinate 671,763,491 of NC_056734.1, read as the reverse complement.
ATGCAGAACAGCTGTGGTGTTATTCCTATAGCTAATGGCATGGCAACACGCTCCTATAATTGAGTACTTCATGTGGGTGTTGCCCCTTTTCCTTGCCTGTGAGGAGGACTTCATGGAGGTGTGTGAACAACAGCATCACAGAGGGTAGTTGGAAATACCTCTTACAATGAAAACTGTGGAGACAGCCCAACAAACTGATGGAGAATGTTCCAGGCATGAGGACAGAATGTAAATGTTGCTGTTATACAGTTGAATTCATGTTCGTTTAACAGGGTTTGTGTGGACATGGCTTTTCTGTGGGATTTTAAGTCTGACAGTGTTATGTGATTGACATAACTCTCAACTGTAGGGTATCTGCAGAATGGCCAGATTTTGGACTCTCATGTTTGGTGTGTTTCTTAGACATTTTTTGTCTTTGGAAAATCAGTAGCATACCGTGGGTATTGCAGTCAGTAAATGGTATCATCCATTTGTGTTTCTGACTTCATATCCCTCAGGAAAGATATGTTACAACAAACCCTGTCACACCAGCAACTGTCTCAGTTTATAACAGCAATATTTCATATATGCCCCGGTTTTTGAGCTTCTGTTCCCCAAGTATGTCAGGCTTTGTTTAGATGCCATGCAGTAAGAGGTTAATAGGTAGGGTATATCATTATTTAGTGCCTGCATTCTTGATACCATCCCAGTGATGTATCCGAATGCTAGAAATGTTATGTGTAAGAGGCCTTATATATGAGGACAAACCCCGGACATTCTGTGGGACTCTGAACAGTTGAGAGGTTTGTGTATTTCTGGTGATTGTTGACAGACTTTCAGGATTGTGTAGCAGTGTAGTGTGTCAATGTTATGTGGCCTGTGTAGGGAGGGGGGTAGATGTATATGTTATGGGTCCTTTTCTATCTGCCTGTGCATGCTGCTCCAGTTTCTGGTGGTCTATTGGCTGTATATGTTTGTAGGGGCAGACTGATACATGTCATATACCACGGTCAGGTGTCATACTACACTGTAAATTGGGCCAGTATATGTAGGGTTAATGTGTGAGTGGCAAACATGCTGAGATGTTTTTGTTCACAGTCCTTATACTGTACTGTTCATTTGGCTTACTGGTACATCACTGTTGACTGTAGTGAAATTGGTTGTGGGTATGCACTTTCACACTGGTGTCTGTTTTTCAGTGCTGTCCCATCCCTGTAGTGCCTGATATATTTGCAAATACATGTGTAATTCCCCTTAGCAGATTTGGGTTAGTGTTGTGTCAGCCTGACTGTAGTTTGGATGGTGCTTGGTGATATGCTAAGCAGCTGAGTGTGGTTTCCCTAATGTGATGTTATGTCCAGATATTTTTAGGATGTACTGTTTCCTGGCCCCCATATGTGTTGTGTATTTCTGACACATCAGTGGGATGATGTGAGGATTTAAGTCACTAGCTAGTGAGAAGTAATTGAGTGTTGGACGTGTGCTATTTCAGTCAATATAAGTTAGGACAGACAGGAGGGTGTTACTGCAACTGTCAACTTATCTACTACAGTATTTCAGATATGTCCCTATTTTCATGGCTTTCTCCCCCCACTTTGTCAGGCTTGGTCCAGATTTGTTGCACTAAGGGGTTCTGAGCATACCTCTCGACTGGCTGGATTGTTTCAGAATGTCCAGGTTTATTGCTCATGTTTCTGATCTGTTCCACAGATTCATTATTTTTATTTCCCTGGTAAATCAATGTGATGATCTGGGGATTTCTGTCAGTAAATGATGACATACATTTCAGTTTCAGAACTCACAACCTTCAGAACATGTATGCTGAAACAAACCCTGTCACTCTGGCAACATTCTACATTACAGCCTTTGGCCAGATTTCTTGCACTAAGAGGTTGAGAGGTTTAGTTCTGAGGTATGACTCCACTACATGTTATGAGCATATATATATATATATATATATATATATATATATATATATATATATATATATATATATATATACATATATATATATATATATATACACACATATATATATATATATATATATATATATATATATATATATATATATATATATATATATATATATATATATATATATATATATCTAGGTCTAATTCATATGACCTAAATTTCATTTGACTGAAATTCATTTGACTGAGACCAAAACACTGAAAGTTCAAAAGACTGAAAACTCATTTGACTGAAACTCATAACACTAACACATTAATGTAAAAGGTATATGCCCTTTTCCCCACTGTAGTGTGATCCAGGAGTTAGTATATATAGTTGGGGGCACAGCCCTCTACATTGGGGGTTGTGGGGGGCAAAGCCCCCCACATACTTTATACATTTTAAACCATACACATGGATATTTATAACTGCAATGAATGACTCTTTGCAGAAAACAATATTTACCTATACTATGTGGGGGTCTTCGCCACCACACCCCCAATGTGGGAGGCTGTACCCCCCCACACACCCCCTAACTATATATACTAACTTATACCTTATACTTATATAACAAAACCTGACTGATTCTGCAGAATCTTTTCCCTACTGTTGAATGACTCTACTGCGATATGCTTGAAAAAGGATCAGTACTCCTTAGAACTTAAATTGTGTAGTGGTACATTGCTCTGACTATGGTGTATAGGGCCCTGGGTTTGAGACTTGGCAGCACTGATTATTTTGTTGCTAGACAGAACAGTGGCTGATGGACACAGAGTGATTAAAGCAGTTCTAAGCAGGTTTGCGCGATGCTAAGTGATGCCAACACACAGTTAAACATACAGATGCTTAATCTGTGTTGGCTTCACTTACCATTGCACAAACTCACTTACTGGTGCTTATTCCTGCTTACTCATGCTTACACCCATGCTCATTTCTTTAAAAGAAAAGAAAAAGGAGGATAGGAAAGTGATGAAAAAGGGGCAAGCAGAGGGAAAAGCAATATGAAAGATAGCTAGGGATGTGCAGGATGGGTGAAGGGAGGGTCCATAGCTATTTCTTATACAGCAACAGCTGTGCATTTGTACAGAATTTGTAGGTGAATTTGGACACTCAAACCCCAAAGAGAGGGGTGAGGACAACAGAAATGTGTTGTCAAGCCAATTGGACCAGATTACATGTGTCCAGTGGACATGAGTGTAAAATGGACAGCTATGTATGGGGCAATGTTTTTTTTTTTTTTTTTTTGGACAGATGCCCCCCGTTTTTTTTTAAGGTGAGAGTGGGATGTTGGGGAAGGATTGTAGGTACATCTGGGGAGGTAGGTTGGGTAGGGAGACAGACAAAACAGACAAGATGGCAGACAGGTATAGTATATGACACATGAGGGGGTAAACTCATTTGAAGGGGAAGGTAGTTGGGAATCCGAAGCCCATGGGCCCCCATAAGGTTACGGTGGGACTAAGATCCCCACCCATGGGACAGTCACCACTGCACCTTCATGGCCCCAAAGGTGGCTGTGCTGGGGGCTAGACAGGTGGAGCGGCCTGCACCTCAAGGTGTGCCAGGCAGCCCTCAATCTGGTGCAGCTGCTCTCCAAACTTGGATCAAAGGGTGCTGCATACCAAACCCTGGACCTGACTGTGGGTGACGGCCTCCTGTCCACGCCCACTCCCAGGGGGGAACGGGCCCCATCCCCTGCAGCAGTTCGACCCAAAGGTGGTGCAGGACCAGCAGATGAGGGAGATCCAGGTTGGGTCCCAGACATGCTGGGACCAGGTGCCATGGCCAGATGAGGTGGGACAGGTGGATCTGCTGGGATCTGCCTTCCCAAACATTCTATGGTGTTGAGGTTTTACAAAATATGTTGGTTAGTCATGAACAACACATTTCAAGATTAACAGCATGCATGGGTGTTCCAATTAACCCCATAAAACAGATGTGAAACAGTTGCATAACAAACAGAACACATGCATAAATGGAACAGCAGTATGTATCATAACAGCATGCCAGTAACATTGATGGCAACAGGCCACCAACAATGGTATTTGAACAGGATATGTTAACATGCAAGCAATCAAATATATTAACAATAATATAACACAAGTCCCAGCATTGGGTTGGGGCACAACATACCCATAGTATATGTGAGTAATAATTATTGCTGCAGATGGGGGGGGGGCAGAAAAATCCATTAACAACTGTTTATGATTCTATTTTCTACAACAGTACTGCTGAATACTCTATGGGTCTGCCCACACTTTACATCCACCTATAGCCATAGCTTCTATAGTACAAACATACTTATTAAACTGTCAGCCTGGAATGGTATGAAGCAAACTGTGCAACTCTGGGTACATGACTATAGGGGACTCGTACATGTCAGGGTTACATATCTGGCATAGGAAGGGTACCCTGAACTGCTGTTATGTGAGTATGCTACAGGCATACATCAACTGGTTTCCTATCTGTGTCCAGGATTATTTACAGTAGTGACTACTAGCCATGACAGTGTGACACTTGAGAGACATGTATTGGAAACATACCTCTCAACCTCTTAGAGCATGAGATCTGGACAAAGCCATACATAAGAGTAGGACAAAGGCTCATAAATATGGACAATTTTTAGATATTCCTCTTACAAACTTAGAAAGTTGATAAAATAACAGGTTTTGCATTTGCATGGCTTTTCTGATGGATATGACATCTGACACTTGTATGTCTAGCATTATTTTCTAACTTCAGTCTATAATGGTTTGCCACTGATTTGCCATGACACCACTATATTATGTAAAATGGACCACAAATCTGAGACAAATATTTGGACATTCAATGAATATCTGTACAGTGGAGAGGTATGATTCGGGAAGAGTGCATATGTATGTACCTACCCTGCTGTCATTGGGACAATTGAATGGTTGTGCACAGTTTATTAGTATACCCTTCATACAGCTGCTGGCAACATTTACTTACCTGTAAAACCTGTGGGGAAAATATCTGTTACCACTACCTGACTGTGTTTACATTTAGTCCTGATTTCTTTTGTGTAGCTATGCACACATCTTAGTACCACTGCCAGGAATCGAACCATGTCTGGATGTGCAAAAGTAACAACTAAGCTAATTTGCATCACACTGAGCTACTGAGGAACTGCTGTGTTCTGTTTCAATGGTTTCTGCCTAATAGTCTTTTGGTTAGACAGTCTGAACTTGTAATTCTCTGATGCATGCATGACAGATAGTTATTGCACTGTGCATTACTCATCTGGATTACTACAACCTGGAAAGCAAAAGTTAACACAAGGCAATGCTGCATGGTAAACACATTGATACTTGACATAGTCAGGGTTCAGAGCTTAGTGCAGTATATAATTCACATTTCATTTATATCTCGTTTTACAGCTACACCATCTACAGTTTCTCCTAACAGCTTGTTCACAGATGCACCTCAGTTAATGTATGCTGTCACAGCCATATTTGCCATGAAGAACCTGTATACATTCTATATATGTCTACAACAACATACCAGAATAAACACAACAGTTTTTTTAAAGGTCTTTACTGTACTTCAATATTCATCAGTCATACATTTTTATTTATTCAGTTCACAAAGTAACAGTATACCTACTAGCAGTAAGCAATGTACTCTTTCTTAGCTATTTTTACAAACTACTGCAAAATAGATTTGTACTCGCCAGCCTGTCGGTGCAATGCAGCAGTCTGTCACTGTGGGCTTCCATGTTCACAGCCCTCTGTGCTGCAGCTGTAGGGGAGAAATACACACATTATGCATATCTGTCTCTCACATTCTCAGGTTAGTATTTGCTACAAACTACTTGATAGTGATGCTTACACACTACTGGAGAATTCTGGGCCCATCATTCTTGGATCCAGTGATCCAAGAGCGCCCCCTACCTATGCTTTAGGTCAGCATAGTGGTGCTGTTCCTGCTCACCAGTCTGGGGGATGCCAGTAGCACTGGTGAGGTCACATACGAGATGGTCCCAGGCCTCTGCTTTGTATTGGGAGCCCTGATACTGGCCCTGCAGTAGTCTCTCCTCATGTTTTTTAACTAGGAGCCCAGCTATGACCCTGGACTCCCGAATGCTCCAGCATTGTGCCCGAAAATGCACTCCCTCTCCTATGCCAGCCATTGTATCTGCACAGATGGACTATAACAGATTGTGGCTGTATTCCCTCCTGCACCATTTAAATAGTGCAACATTCCCACCCTTTGCTGTCATTGGACCATTTTAAAAAGGTTAAGCTCCGCTAAGCAGTGCGCAAATCCGCTAAGCCAGTTTTAACACTGCTAAAAGGGGAAGTTGTTGAGCAGTGTTTAACTATGCTCAAATCTACTTAGCTGAGCTTCCTGCTATTTAGCATTCACATCTTAGCAATGGTTACACTTGCTAAGCATAGGTGAGCATTGCTAACCCTTGCTTAATTTTATTTTTTAAATATATCAGAGGACTAATTTAATTTATTAAGTGTATATGACATATTTTACATGACATCATTCTATGTGCTTTCCTTACTTTGGCAAGGGGTGTGACTATACTGTATGGGGTGCTGGTGTATACATGGGTGGTTTCAAATGTTATATGCACTCACACTTAAATTGTACACCAGCTACACTACCCTGGTTGACAAAAAACAGTTGCTACACAATTTAAGTTTACAAAAATAATTTTAACACTACTTTCCCATATAAAAATAAGTTGTCTATCTTAGTATCGAACCATGAATGCCTGCATGTAAAGCTAGGACTCTAACCACTACACTAGCTCAGCTTGGAAATTTCACCTTTATATTTGCATTTATCTCCTATGGGATGTCTAAGCTATGATAAGGGGAGGGCCATAATGTGCACACCTGCTTAGCTCCGCTTAAACGTTCCTTAGCCTAGAAAAAAATTATATTAGTATTGCATTATTATGTTATTTAAGTGAGTATTGCTGTGTTCTGACAAGTCATTGAGGCTGCAGTTGGGAAGTAATGGCATACATTTGGATTTCAGGTTCTATCCTTCAGAGATTCCTGCTAATACATATCCTGTTTCCTATCAAATTTTGAAGTGTGTGAGGGCAATTTTTCAGGAATGTCCCTATTTTATTGCTTACTCCCCCCCCCATTATTTGTGCCTTTGTCCACAGGGATTGCTGTCAGGGAATATTGGCATGCATTTGCTTTCAGACTTCTATCCTTTGTTAATTCTTGCTAATGCATGACCTATTTTCTGTCAACTTTCTAAGTTTCTGTGGGCAATATGTATGATGTGTCAATTTTCAGGGAACCCCCCCCCCCATTATTTGTGCATTTGGACACATTTCCTGCTTTAGCAGGTTGTGGAGCTGCCGTACAGCACTTGTACAATACAGGGGGTGTGTCACATAACCTGTCACACCCCACCTGCATTGCTTTCCTAATACGGTGTGTATTTCAGCATCCGCAGACACTGAAATGATCATTTATTTCATTTTGGTGTCTGCGGACACTGAAATATTGGCATAATATTAGAGTAATTCTCTAATATTATGCTAGATCCTGTTAGAAAGTGCCATATGGCACTTTCTGAGTGCAGGGGAAGTGTTCAACATCCATGCACTACTTGAACACACCCCCTGCACTCATTCATGTTTCATGCCCGTGTAGGTGGAACAACAGCATGCCTTCATGAATATGGAAGGTGCACTGCTGTGCTATATGACACAAACCACTCTGTGCAGGAATAGTGCTATTCCTGCACAGAGTTTATTGAATCCCAGGGTATTTTATGACTAGATTAAAGGTATGAAAATGTGATTGATAGGAAAGTGATGAAATGGGAGCAAGCAGAGTGAAGAACAAAGGGGAAGCAATAACGGAATTTGCAGGAGGGAATTAGGAAAGAACCATAGATATCTGCTTCTTTGACAGTTATAGAAAATTAGATGAATTTGGATTGTCACCACAACACAGATGGGTGACAACATTGCAATGATGTTGTATAGTCAATTGGACCAAATCAAGTGTGTCGAAAAGACACATATGCAAAGTGGAGAGCTATGTATGGGACACATTTTTTTGAAGACAGGTGCCCATTTTTTATTTCTCAATTTCAAGAAGAGAGGGATGTCGGGGAAGGGATATACGAATGTCAGGATCAAGTAGGTAGGGTAAATGAGGAGCAGATACAAACAAACAGGACAAACAAAACAGACAGAAGGATGATGATGAACACAAAAAGGTGGGGGACAACATGATTGGGAATAGGTAGGGGACAGAGTAGGGACATTCACATCAAGCATGTGAACAGTGAGATTCTAGTTCTCACCCTCAGAACTGTCATCACTATCCCCTTCCTCAGTTCCCTGTGAGACTGCTTGAAGTGAGAGTCTCTTTTGTATTTTAATGAGCAACAACTCCAGGCAACTGATGCAGATACCAAGGCCAGTTTCTATGACATCATTCACCATCCCTGGCATCTCCTGGAGGGCGGCCATTGTCACCACCAATACTCCTGGGGAATACTAATGCCCAAACAGCCAAGGTGATGCTACCTTATGTGGATGGGCTAGGTAGAGCAGAGGTTGCAAGACAGTACTGCCAGGTTGTGTCCCAGAGGTGCTGGGTGTTGGTGCGGCAGCCGGTGGAGGGTTGGCAGGCTGAGGAACAGTGGTTGTCCTACCTGCCTGTGCTGAAAACATTTGGTGTGTTGGCATGGCAGAATGGTATGACATCACAACAGTGTGTTTCCAATAAAAAAAAAAAAAGAGAGAGAAAAATAAGGGATGAGGTGAGACAAAAAGAAAACTATGATTAGAACCATTATACATTGCATTCATGCTTTATTACAATAAATATACTTTTATTATTATATTATTATATTATTATCATGACTTATTACAATAAATATACTTTTATTATTATTATATTATTATCATGATTTATTACAATAAATATACTTTTATTATTATTATATTATTATATTAGCTATACAGGTTTCCCAATCCCAAAAATGTTTGTGAATTGTTATTTAATTCCTGGAATTATGCAGATATTCCATATATGCTTTTAAAGATACTAGAGATTAACTTAACAACATGGCATTAAAGCCAATATTCAGACCGACTAGATAATCAATACAATGAGACTTTAGTCAGTACTAAAATAGCTTGAGACTGAGTGTTGTCTCATTGTATTGATTAAAGCCAATATTGACACAATTAAAATTTAAAAATGATATTTGTTGAATGCGAATGTATAGGTTACTTGTGGGAATTGAACCCATCTTATCTGAATATAGTTATTACACTTGACTAACACAGTTACCAACAGCTACAGAAGAAAGCATGCATGCTTGCTGCTACAGCTAAGATCTGCATGCTTAAGTTGCTACTGATCTATAGAATCCCAACATATTTAATACAATCATGTTCATTTGTGCTGCATATATAGCCCTTGCCTCTCTGAGTCTCTCCTGTCTCAACCTGTTTGTTAAGATTTCCTGTACTGCTGTAAAATAAAGAAGAAGAGAAAAAAGAGGCTTGAAACAATTATGCATACCAATTTTTCCTATCTACACTATTCCATATACTTTTTAGTTCCTTTATCTGTATACTTCCACAACTGTGGGGTGTCAGCAGTTCTAAACTCATCCAGCCACTGGTAATGTTGTGCCTGCCTGCACCATTTCAGGTCACTGTAATGGTACCCGCACTGCTCTGTAGTGCATGGTATGTCAGTCGCACTGCAGACAGCCTTGGCTAGGCTGTTCCAAGCCTCAGCCTTATAATAAGACCTGGTATAGTCATCCTGCAGAAGCCTACAATTGTAGCAATTCACAAAGGGTGCAACAAATATTTTTGACTCCTCCACACCACATCTCTGTACCCTGAATTTGGCACCATCCTTCCTGACTCCTGCATGTCTTCAAAGGTCCACCAACAATAGTACAAGTGTTTTCCCACAAATTTGTGATATTGCATTTTACAACCAGTGTTCAAACATGCACAACCATGCCAACCACATTTACACAATGTTAAGTGAAGAGAAACATTGCCAAAAAAAGAAGGGAGTTTATGAAACAGCAAGGTTAATCTGAGACTTGGCATTGATTTATGACATGTGTGCTGCTATACCTGGTCACATTTTGTCCAATGGTCAACAGTGATATGCTAAATGACTTGGGTTTTAAGCCATGACTTTGGAGGGGTCTATGGGATGACTTGGCACACATTTTGTGGGGACTTATGCACTGTTAAAAGTAATTTGTAGGATTCAAAGTTACGTAAAAAAAGAGAATGCGTACATTCTGAAGTAGGTGATTTTTTGTCATTGCCACAGAAGAAGTGTTTGACAATCATGGTTATCACAGTTATACAATTTAAAGACAAACTGGTGCTATACTTCTATTAAGACTGTATGTATGTGACAATACAAGGTCCTGGCTTATGCTTTCTCATTTGTGATGCAGGACTAATGTCTGACAATATACTGGAAATGGATAGAATTTCATTACTTTAGTAAAAGATTTGTGTTTTGTGGTGCTTATCTCACATAACATTCTGTTCCACAGTTATACCTGTATTATGGGAGGGTTTTAGATGATTGTCAATAAATTATTGTGTCTACCATATATATGCAACTGCATTTTTTTTACATAATCACCATTGTCATGATAAACCAGTTACCTACATAATACATATGATACTTACAAAAGTATGTCTATGCTCAATCAACCTGCTAGACATAGCTATCGGTATGTAGTATTACATTTATAATCAATTTTTTTTTAATTACGTGGGACACCCTAACTAAAAACTGGATTAGAATCCTAGCTCACTTGTGTACAGCCTATGAACTCATTGTACAGAGAAACCTAGGAAGCAGCTGTATTTAACACATTCTCTACTGATGGCTGTACCTCACCAGTGAGCCTGCTTGTGCAAAAGAATGCAAACCAATTTAAATCTTACACTTTTTTCCCTTAAGTAGTGAACCCTTTTTGCACATACATAGGCAATGTGCAAATATAAAAGGCAACAGCAAACATATTTTACTTGTGTAAATAATCATTATGACCATTCCACGGTAAAAACAATTACTGTGGGACTCCAAGCCTGCTTTACCTATCTTCTCTCTTGTTTAGCTCAACTTATTTACACCTTGTGCTACACAGACAGTTAGACAACAGGTGGAATTTCTGCAGTCATTACCATCTATGCTGCTAACCACCACGAAATGCCACTGAGCATGTTTGCACTTCATAAGGCAACTGACATTAAATTTTCAATTTTTAGGAAGTTAACTGTGTTTGTGTTAAGTCATGTGCCAAGCAAAAAAATAAATAAATAAAAAAGTGAAACAGAGATTAAACAATTAGATCTGGATTGCTGCGCCATCAGACTATTACACTTAACAGCTGTAGTGGGTTATCTCTCTTTGCCACAGACACAGCTTTATAACACCAACCAAATCATGTGCATACAAGCAATTCACATTTCATATCCAGTATTAACACTTCATGCAGTTGAACATTCTCAGTTGGTTATACATGTGTGGCTAACATATTTAGTCCAATGAGTGATCACACAAACATTAATGTATATGTCTGCAGAAATGTAGCTATGTCTTCTCTTTATATTCTTGTCATTCTTCCCTTATCTCTGCTTTAATATCAGACAGAAATGTAGTCCATAGTGCATTTTCTATCATTTTGCTTTCAAGGTGTGATACAACTACATAACAGTGAACAACAGTTTTCATCAAAGGCAGGAGACTTGTGCTATTATGAACAAAAAAGTATACATGTGTGGTGTTTTGCTTAATTTAAAATATCACTGAAGTTAGTTCTAAGTGTATCCTCACTGACACACCCTCTGCAGGGAAGGGTGCCTGAATTACTGTTGTGTTTTCCTTCACTGACACTAATCATTCACAGCTGCAAGGCATTAGCACCTAACAATGGTGTAGACTCTACACTATGTTTGTATATGCTATACTAAGTCAAGGTACTAAATCTAATCTCTTCATACTTCATTTGCATCTTCACAGTGCTCAGAGGAATGAATCTTCACTATAAAAAGGTAACAGTGTAGGTAGGGATGTGGCACAGTGGTGTAGCTGTTAGTATTGTCACCTCACAGCAAGAGGTTCTCAAGTTTGATTTTTGGCTGGGGTGCCCTCTGTGTAGAGTCTGCATGTCCTCCCTGCATTCATGTGGGTTTTCTCTGAGTGCTCTGGTTTCCTCCCACATTCCAAAGGCATGCAGTAGGTGGATTGCACACTAAATTGTCTCTAGTTGTGAGTGTGTACATGCAAATGTCTGTGGTGCACCTTGTGAGGAGGGTTGGGCCTTGGGCTAGCAAACTAGCCTGTAAAATCTGAAACTGGAGTACACACTTGGAAATTTTAACTGACAAAATGATAGGGGCTGCTGCTGCTTTGCTACATCTATGTGTGCTACAGGCTGATGTTAGTGATGATGATGATGCTGACAACCGGCCCAGACTGAGGAGGAGAAGACTGTTCAGACCGAGGCTAACCTTTTAGGGGCTATATGAGCTGGAAATAGTAGAGCACTACAGGGTGGTCAAGGACATACTACAGGAACTCACCGAGCTCTGCCGCACTCACCTTAGACCCCAAGCCAACAGAGGGGAACCCATTCCAGTGGAAACAAAGGTATGTGTAGCCTTAAGAATACTAGCTATGGGTACTTTCCAAAGACTAACTGGGGACATCATGGGGGTCTCACAGGCATCTGCAACAAGGGTACTCCACCAGTTCCTGGATGTCATGCTAACACATGCCAGTGAGCAAATTTATTTCCCTAACACCCCTGAGTAGAGGACCACCAATATGCATCTCTTCCACCATGTAGCACACTACCCAGAGGTACTGAGTGCCATAGACTGCACTTATGTGCACATCAAAGCACCACCCAGTGAGGAGGGTAGAGTCTATATCAACCACAATGGGTATCACTCCATCAACTGCCAGGTTGTGTGCAATACCCAGGGCATTATCATCAATGTGTGTGCTGGCAGCCCTGGCAGTTATCACAACTCCCACATCTGGCATGCATCACAGCTGTACCAGGTATTGGCAGGGGGGACATCCTGTATGGCTATCTAGTGGGGGATGCTGGCTACACACTGGAACCATGGATGATGACACCCATCAGAAATGTGCACACACCCAATAAAGAATGCCATAATGAGGCACATGCACAAACCAAGAACATCTTAGGGCATGTGTTTGGGATGCTGAAGTCACGGTTCCACTGCCTTGACATATCTGGTGGAGCCCTGCAGTACTCTCCAGCCACATGTGCATACGTGTTCATAGTATCGGCCATGCTACACAATATGATCCTGCAGAAACAGCTGCGGTAGAAACATCACAGGAAAGGGACACACAGCCCCCCACCATTGCCAAGGTCCCCACAGGCATAGGAGGACTTGGAGGAGGAACCCCCTGAACCTGTCCTTGTAGGCAGACATAGGCATGCCTAGTATGCCCTGGCCTTGGCAAAGAGGCAATGCATAGCACATACACTGACACCCTCAGGATACAAGGACTGACACCTCACTCCGACTTCCACACATAGTAAAAACAATGCCACACACATCACACCACCTGTACCTTACCATGTATAGGCTGTGTACTGCATGCATCTGACAGTCAGCCCTGAATCACTGTCCTCACAACTGCTGCAGACACAAGGTAATTCACTCTTCTTAGCAGCAAATGAATGGAGTAGTAGACTGTGGTGGCATAGCTATGGTATTGCTGTATGTATGCAAGGGAATGGGATAGGCTACCGGATAGCAGCATACAAATGACAGCTATGTAGTACAACAGGAAATGTCCATGAAATACTGGATGCCCAAAAATATCCAGTAGTCCCCAAGGTGGCAAAACATACTGCAGTATATGTAGGGACTAAGAAACTGCGGGGTCATAGGTCACATTCATGGATGTTAGTTTTTGGAGTCCCATACACACCTCTCAGCCTCACAGCAAGTCATCTGTACAAAGCTATAAAGAAATGTGTGGCAAAGATCCACAAATAGGGACAGTTATGAAATATTACTCTTACAAACTTAGACAGTGATATTAGAACAGGTCTTGCAGTTGCATTAAGTCTCTGAAGGGTAAAAAGTCTGAAACTCAAATGTCTGTCATTACTTTCTGACTTTGGCCTTTAATGATATGCCAGTATTTTTCAAGACAACCACAATACTATGATACATGGACTCAAAATATGAGGCAAACATTTGGACAGTCTGTGGAAATGTGTGCAGATGAGAGGTATGCCTCCCTCCACCCAACACACCCGTGTCCCCATAAAAATGCAGTAACATTTATGTTTGTAGGGTAATAGCAGCAGACCACACATTCCCACGGCTGTCACATCAACTTGCTAACTTGTTCCATGTCCAAAATATGTGTGGGTCACTGTGCTATGTATGTGTTTGGTTAATACTGTCAGGAAGTAGACCACACTCACTGCTGGCTGTTGTGGCTTAGTGGTCTAAATACAGTACTGTGGTTGACGAGGTCCATGGTTCAAGACTGGCCATACCAGCTATTTTGCGTGTCAGCTACACCTAGGGTAGGAGTTGTACACACTGTCCAGAAGTCAATATTTGTTACTGCAGAAAAGCTGGACAATGAAGGGACAGGGGGCCACACATATGGACAGCACACAGCTCAGAGTAACCTACACAGTGCCTAGTAGAACAGCAGGTTGTGACAAGTCAGTGTACTGCCAGGTTATAAATGGCTGCCATGTTATTTTGTCAGTACTGACAACAAGTCAGTGGGCACCATCCATACCCATGGAATGACAGGGTCTCACAGAATGTCCACATGTATGCCTCATATATCTGTTCTACTTGTCATAACATTGCATTTGCCTGCCAAACTATATGCAAAACAATAAAGGTTGATGTAAAAACATCAATGACAGACAGTTGAGAAGCAGATGTCATGTCCATAAGAAAATGCAAACTAATAGAAAACCATTCTACCAACTGTCTATGTATGGAAGAGCAATATTAGCACCCTGTCCCCATGTCTAGGCCTGTATCTGACTGTTATATATGGGCTTATCCAGATGTCAGTCTGTAAGAGTTTGACAGCTATGGCCAACATGTAGCCTTATAATAACATTGTAACACAAACCATCTGTTGACCACAGAAAATGTAGGGATGCAATGATAGATAACCTGCTAAACAAGTACAGTCAGAGGTGTAACGTCCATAACCCTATGTGTGATATTATGACTTCTACCCCACTCACACCATAATTACAAACACATAACAGCATCATCTGTGGACAAAGCCTGTGACTGGACTACAGAAGGACAAAGAGACACATATAAGGGGAAGGGGAACCACTGGATAGACAAATGGAGAATGTGCACACCAGAACAATTTGTGCAGTAACATAGGTTCCCTGCAGTGTATGGAGTCAGCAAACAAATGCCTGTCAGCGGTTCATCACATTACTCTATACTGGTCTGCCACTGACATACCAGGAAATCACAGTACTATGTAGAATATACCACACTTATTATGGAAAGCTCTGCTCAGTCCAATGCGCTCTGTACCCACACCAGGATAAGACTCAGTTAATAAGAATAGCACACAGCCAGGAGATTCCCAGACAGTATATCACTGAGGTGCTGAACTGTTTACACAGGTTCATCACCCAATCAACTGAAGCACACAAAATCCTGGACCGGAGTACAGCTAGCTCAAGAATGGAGTCCCACTCTTACTATTGGAGGTCATACTGAGCATGCTCCTACACTTAGAGAATTACAGCCCATGTCTAAACTCACATCTGACTATACAACTGTGTTGTCCATATATGTCTTTTCCTACAGACAGCCATGTACACCTTAACTGTCTCTGCCCAACCCCACCATACAGGATTACCCTCATCTAGGTTTACCTTCATGTTTGTGTACTGCACAAGGGCAAACAGCAATTGTCCGAAAGGTCATTTGCAAAGTTTGCAAACACCGAACGGAAAAAGGTTTGAATGTACAATGAGCGAATGCCCATTGACATTTGCTCATTACAGATTCGGCATTTTGGGGCAGATTGCACTATATTGGGGATCGGAAATTGGTCCCTTTCCCCACTGTAGTGCAATCTCGAGTTAGAATATTAAAGTAGGGAGGTGTGGGGAGCACGCTTCATTACATTCGTTTTTCGACAATTATGTTCGAAAATCAGCGAATCTGCTTTTTGATTGGCTGATTTTTGAATATGTAAAACTGTAGCTGTTTTGATTTTCATGGTTACGATTTGCTCATATGAGTAATCACACCACTGTGATTCGGCGTTGTAAAGGTAAACCCCTCATCTATCTGTAGGTGGCACATATGTGATGTATCTGCATCTGTTGAGTGTGACAGACACACATATATATAGGTAACATATACACATATATCAATTATAGACAGGCAGAGACAGGGGAGATAGACAGACAGAGACAGAAAGAGACAGAGAGAGAGAGACAAAGAGAGAGATACCTTAAAAGGCATAGAGTGATGTCCTCCTGCAGTCATTCACATACCAATTGTGACCAGTGGCACGTGCCGGTATGAAGGTGAGCTCCATTGTATAATACTAGTGAGGTAGGAGTCGTAATCTCACATCACCCGCCATGTGTGTGTGTGTGTGTGTGTGTGTGTGTGTGTGTGTGTGTGTGTGTGTGTGTGTGTGTGTGTGCTTGTAGGTTAAAGCATTTTGAGGCCTTTTCCACTCAGTAAACCACTCCATTGCCATACTTTACAAGGCCTGCTGATGTCATCCACCTTAGAAGTGCCTGTTTACACTCTTCAGCCATATAAGCTCTGTGTTACATGCAATAAGTATGTAGCACTATAGTACATACAACTAGATAGGTAGGAGTTCTAATTTCAGCACTGGCAACTTTCTGTGTGTTTGTAGGTTAAAGCATTTTGAGGCCTTTTCAACCCAGTAAACCTGCCATTGCCCTACTTTACAAGGCCTACTGATGTCATTCACCTTAGAACCACCTTTGGACACACTTCAGCCATATAAGCTCTGTGGCATATATGATAAGTATGTAGCATTATAGTATGTGCAACTAGATAGATAGGGGTTCTAATCTCAGCTCTGGCATTGTGTTTGCAGGGTAAAGCATTTTGAGGCCTTTTCCACCCAGTAAACTCCCATTTCCCTACTTTACTAGGTCTGCTGATTTCATTCACCTTAGATGCACCGTTGGACAGTCTGTAGGTATATAATCTCTGTGGCACAGGTGATAAGGATGTAGTACTATAATACAGACAACTATATAGGTAGGGGTTCTAATCTCAATGCTAGCAACTGTGATACTGTGTGTGTATGTGTGTGTGTGTGTGTGTGTGTGTGTGTGTGTGTGTGTGTGTGTGTGTGTGTGTGTGTGTGTGTGTGTTGGTTATGCCATTTTGAGGCTTGTTCCATCCTGGTGATCCCCCATTGCATTACTTTACAGGGCCTGTTCATGACATCCACCTTAGATCTACTGTTGGACACTTTCTAGGCATATAAGCTCCGTGGTGCATGCAAAAAGTAGGTAGTACTATAGTACATACAACTAGGCAGGTAGGTATAGGTTTGAATCTCAATACAGACAACTATAGCACTGTATATGTGTGGGTGTGTGAAGCATATCCCCTGTAACTGTTGTGTGTGTTAGTTTTACCATTTTAAAACCTGCTGACCTCCTCCCCATGGCATTACTTTAAAGGGCCTGTTGATGTCATCCACCTTAGATGCACCATTTGAAACTCTACAGGCCATACCACTCATCTGTACAGATGCATGCAGAATGTCCAGATGTTTGCAACATATATGTGGTCCGTGTCTCATTGACAAATATGGGAGAGTTGATGTCACAAATAGTGACAGCCATGTCAGCTTCAGACATCACACCCTTCAGAAACTTTATGCTGATGCAAAACCTGTTACCCTATCACTTGTCTAGGCTTGTAAGAGCAATATATGAGAAGTGTCCCTATTTTGGGAGGTTTGTCCCACCATTCCCAAAGGCATTCTCAAGATTAATTGCTGTAAGAGTTTGTGAGTTATATCCCTTGCATATAATCTCAGTGGCACATGTGATGTGTATGTAGCACTATATTACATAGAAGTAGATAGGTAGGTGTTCTAATCTGACTATTGTCAACTGTGTGAGTGTATGTGTCTTTGTATGAATATCCCCTGTGGCTATCTTGCCTGTGTGTATGTGATGGTTATACAATTTTGTGTGCCTGTTCCACCCTGTTAACTCCCCCATTGCCAATCTGCTCAGGGCCCTTACAGAAGTCATCCACCTTAGAAGCACAGTTACACATTTTCTAACACAAAAGCACTGTGGCACGTGCAATAGTCATGTTGGTCTGTATTGTACATAACAAAATAGGTAGGTGTTCTAAACTGAAAAGTGGAAACTCTGTGTGCATGTATGTTTCAATGCATGTCCCCATGCAGCAGTGTGTATCTGTTTGAGATGGCACTACCATGTTAAGGACCTGTTAACCCCCCATTGGCAATCCTAACAGCACCTGCAAATGTCACCCACCTGAAGAGTAGTGGCAGACACTGCAAAACTATAGTAGCTCTGTGGTTCATAGGTTCACAGGCTAATGGCCCTGGAGCCTTTACAAACCTAGCCCATAGGATTACCCTGACATCGTGCCACCCAACCCCGGGGTGAATTTACTATTTCCCATCCACTCATCAAGGTTTATCTTGAAGTGGACCAGTGAGATGCTCTGTTTGACATGTATGGGAAGTCTATTCTATAGCAAGGGCAGTCTCTGGGTTATGAACCTGTCCCTCCACCATGTTCTGTTGATTGCAGTAATGAGGTTGAGGTCACTGAAGCATGTGGTGTGGAGGGATTGGGATTTCTTTAGATGTAGCATTTCTATCACACATGGATCAGACATGGCTTTGTTTGTCAAGCAGAAATCGCCTCTAAGTATGTGATATGGGACAGAGAATAGTTGGAGTTTTTTGAGTCTGTCCATATAGGACAAGTGTTTAAGGCCTAGGATCCTCTTTGTGAGGTACTTTTATGGCCTCTCTAGTTGCTGCAGGTGTCTAGTGAGGTACATGCCAAATGGGGCATTGTACGCGATGACTGGCCAAATGAGGGAAGAGTAGATGGAGACAAAGACCTCTTTCTTCCTGGATGCAAAACCCTTAGTAATGAGATGTTCCACATAGAAGGACTTTCTGACCACAGTGGTAATGTAGTGGTCAAAAGAGAGGCTGCTAACAACCTGTGTTCCCAGATCTCTTATAACACCTTCTGTGTTCAGTGGACTACCATCGATGTGGTAATTCATGGGAACCAGGTTTTTTCCAAAGGGGATGATGACACATTTTATGACATTGAGCTTAAGGCCATTGTTGGTCTCAGTGGGGCCTTTCTGTAGGATGTCAACATCACTTGTGAAGTTAATAGCTCCCAACTTGCAATCATCTACAAAATTTGTCAGCCAGTGACCCTTTGTGTTGGCCTGGACATCAGAGAAGTAGATACCAAACAGGAGAGGACCCAGGACCAAACACTGTGGGACTCCACTCGTGACTCGTCAGCAGTCTGACTTGGGGTCCGCTACTTTCACACTGTAGGTTCTATCTGTGAGCCAGTTTGCAACCCACCTAGTGATACAGGGGTTGATGCCTAGCTTAGTGAGTTTTTCTATGATTTCTGATTGGGGAATAGTATCAAACGCCTTGGCCAGATCAAGGTAGGCTGTATGAACCACCTTGCCTTCATCCACAGCTCTAGTGACTGACTCAAAGAAGTTGACCAAGTTGAGCAGGCATGATCTAACCTTCACAAAACCAAACTGTGTGGGATCCAGAGCTTGGATATTCCCTATATCCTTGTTTGTTAGGTTAATGATGATGCATTCCATAACTTTGCATATCAGACTCATCAGGCTAATGGGGTGATAGTTCCCAGGGTCTGTAGTTGCTCCTCCTTTGTGGAGAGGGATGACTGTAGCAGTGCGCCATTTGGTAGGGACAAAGCCTGAGGTGAGGCTGTGACTGAACAAGGCACACAGATGAGATGCCAGTTCACTCTGTAGTTCATGTAGAACACAGCCAGGGATATTTTCAGGTCCTATGGAAGCTGTATTCTTGGCCTTGGACAGTGCTGTATTAACCTGGGCAGCAGTAATACTGAGTGCCTGGCAATCTACTGGTACTGTGATTGGTCCTTTGGGGGAGGGATAAAGTTGGCACTGAATCTGTCGGCCAGTATATTGGCAATATCTGTTGGCTCGGTATAGGAGGTGCTATTGTGCAGTAGCTCAGAGCAATTCTGGGTATTGCCACGGAGATTCTTTACATAACTATAGAAGGCCTTGTGGTTGTCTTTTCTATCTGCTGCAATTCTGTTTTCATAACTAGGTTTAGAGGATTTGATGAGGGATCTCAACTTTTTGTTGAGGCTGAAAAGGGAGTTTTTCTAGTCTTGGGACTTCACCTTATTCCATATCAGTTTCATCCTTCTGTTGTAGAGTTTGTTTATGGCAGGGGACCACCAGATTTGCTTCCTTTTTATTGCAGGAGAGTGTCTTGGTTCTATTGGGTATGGCGAGATGCATTTGTGTACGTGTTTGTGTAGTACATTGGTGTATGATTTGGTGGTCATGCAACTATTCTCCATTTGCATGGGTGCCATAAAGTTCGACACCTTTGTTTTTAAGAGCCCAAAGTTAGCATTGGAGAAGTTTGGTGGTTACCTTTGTGGGGGATGGGTGGGGGTAGGAGGGATGTGGATTTCCAGGGTGATTAGTTTGTGGTCATATCTAACCAGGGAGGAGTTTACTATTGGTGTAGAGCAATGGTCACCCATGTTAGTAATGACCAGGTCAAGGATGTTGCTACCTCTAGTGGGAGTAATACCAAGCTGGTCCAAGTCATTTGAATTAATGAATTCCAGGAAACATTGGGTATTGGTACATGAGTAGTGTTCCCAGTTAATGGAGGGGTAGTTGAAGTCACCCAGTACAAGAGTGTTAGGTTGGATCCTAATATTGTCCAATGTGCTTAGGAATGTGGAGTGTGATTCTTGGGACATTGTTGGGGACCTATAGCAGGCTACGACCTGAATCGCTGCCTTACCCAATGTTAGCCACACCTGAGGTATCTCTGATGCGTTATGTTGGGATACCAGTCTGGAGGTGTGCGCATCCTTTATGAATATGGAAACACCACAGCCTATGGAGCTTCAGTCCAAGTTCTGGTGCCAAAAGGTGTGGAATATGTTATAGCCTGGTAGTGCAGGGGTGCTTTCTGCTGCCTTAAACCAGGTCTCTGTTACAGCACAAATGTCGATGTTCTCAATTTTAAGGAGTGCTTTGAGTGAGTGCATTTTCAGATTTAGACTTCTAGCATTGAGCAGCATGACCCTCATATTGCATTAGTTTGTAGCTATTGTGGTGATAATTTGGTCTTTGGAACACCCCCCTAAAAAGGCACTATAGGGCTGGCAAGAACTTTGGCCAGTATCTGGAAGCCCAGGGGTGACAGATGCAGGCCATCTCTGGCAAAGCATCAAGGTCTTTTAATCATGTCATCCCAGGCAGACAGATACTGGATCCCCTTAGCCAGTTGTTGAAATTGATCATTTTCTGCTTGTACTGTGGTATCATTCTGGGTGATGGTAGGATGCTGCTCAGGACTAAGGTCATATCCGCCTGGGCTACATAACCCAAGAGCTCCTCCATGTCGCTTTTCATGTAGTCCAGGGAGATACATCTCAAGTTATTCACAGCCACATGTACAATGACAGAGTCATATTTGTACCTGTTGTTGAGGGACCTGAGTGCATGCATTATGTGGCAGATCTTGGCACCTGACAGGCAGCTGACTGTTACTTTCTCCTTGCTTGTGTTATATATATAGCACTATCACATGTAAAACTAGGCAGGTAGAGGTTCTACTGTCAACAAGGGCAGGTCATGAGTAAGTGTGTGTGTGTGTGTGTGTGTGTGTGTGTGTGTGTGTGTGTGTGTGTGTGTGTGTGTGTGTGTGTGTGTGTATATATATATATATCCTTGCAACAGTATGTGTTACGGCCACCAGCATACCTCTCAACTCTCACAAAAAGACATCTGGTTAAAGCCATACAGCAAAGTTGGGCAAAGGCCAAACATTGAGCACAACCTTCACATATTGCTGTGACATGCATGGAAAGTAGATTCCAGAACAGGTTGGGCATTTGAATGCATTTTCAAAACGATATGACTTGTGACATGACAATATCCATCATTAATCTCTAATGTTAGTCTTTCATGATTTTCTACCAATTTGCCAGAAAACAACAATGTTATGACAAACAGAAATAAAATATGTGGCAAACATCAGGACATTCTGCAGAAATATGTAGAGGTGAGAGGTATGGCAGCCATCTGTACCACTCTGCAGGTTACAGTCCATGTTTGGCAAGGTGTGACCTGTGACAACAACTGAAACAGTACAGAGGTCCCCAGAGTGTAGGACAACAAACATTTCATAAACTTGTCTACTAATTGCATAGAGCAGTTTTTGCACATCAGAAGCACTTTAATGTCATGATAAATAGAGTAAGCTAAAATAATGTCACACAAAGAAACTGTCATATTAGCAAACCAACAGGCATCCTGTGTGTTGCACTTGCCGTGGGTATGGTATGTCCTGCCAACTGTCACGTTACTACAAGATGTGTCCCACAGTCCACATATGATAAAGTGGCAACCACAATCTGTGTTGCCTATGTGCATGCAATATGTAAAAATGTGAAGGCCCCTGTGACTATTTGCTGCCCCCAGTGACCCATATGTATCTAGGCATGAATGCTAACTGCCACTACACATTAAGGAAACCATGGTAAAAAATTTCTCCAAAGCCAACTTCATGCTTCTTAAGAGAGAAGTGTTGAACTTCATGACACCAATGCAGATGGACAATACAGTTATGACCACTGAATCCTACACAATTGCACATTATAAGCACTTATATGAGTACATGGATCGTGTTATCCCAAAAAGAACCAAGACGCTATCCTCCAAAAAAAGGAATCCAATCTGGTGGTCCCCTGCCATAAACAAACTGTACAACAGAAGGAAGAAATTGTTGCAAAAGAGAGTAAAATCCCATGAGTGGAGGAGCTCCCTGGTCAGCCACAGTAAAAAGCTGCGATCCCTGATAAATTCCTCCAAAGCTAGTTATGAAAACAAAATCACCACTGATTCTAAAGACAACCAGAAAGCATTCTATAGCTATGTCAAGAATATCAATGGCAACACTCAGATCAGCTCTGAGTTACAGCACAATGGCACTAAATATACAGACCCAACTGATATTGCCAACATCTTGGCAGATAGGTTCAGTGCTAACTTTACCCCCTCTCACCCCTTAAAGAGCCCATCTCTATACCGGAAGAATGCAAAGTTCCTGTAATCACGGCTGCACAGGTAAAAACCACACTCTCCAAAGCCAAGAACACAGCCCCCACAGGACCAGACAACAGCTCAGCCTGCATTCTACATGAACTACAGAACGAACTGGCACCCCACCTAAGTACCATGTTCAATCATAGCCTCACCTCAGGCTTTGTGCCTGCTGAATGGTGAACAGAGATTGTTATCCCACTCCACAAGTGGGGAGACACCACAGACCCCGGGAACTACTGCCCCATTAGCCTGATGAGCCTGGTCTGCAAGGCCATGGAACGTATCATCATGGAACTTATAAACAAAACACTGGTAATCTCCAAACTCTGGACCCCACCCAGTTCAGGTTTGTAAAAGGCAGATCATGTCTCCTAAACCTGATAGACTTCTTTGAAGCAGTCACCAAAGCCATAGACAAGGGTAAGGTGGTTCACACAGCCTATCTAGATCTTGCCAAGGCTTTCGACACCATCCCCCACTCTGGAATTATAGATAAACTCACTAAACTAGGTATAAATCCCTATATCACAAGATGGGTTGCCAACTGGCTCACTGACAGAACCCACACTGTGAAAGTAGCAGACTCCAAATCCGACTTCAGACCAGTGACAAGTGGAGTACCACAGGGTTCAGTCCTGGGTCCTCTCCTGTTTGGTATCTACTTCTCTGAAGTACAGGCTAACAGAGAAGGTCTTTGGCTAACAAAGTTTACAGATGACTGCAAACTAGGAGCCATAATCGAAACTTCTAACGATGTGGACATCCTACAAAAGGGCCTCACTGAGACAGATGCCTGGTGTCAAAGCCATGGCCTCAAGCTCAATGCCAAAAAGTGCATTGTCATCCCCTTTGGTAAAACTCTGTACCCATGAACTACAGCATAGGCGGTAGTATACTTAACACCAAAGGTGTGATGACACCTTGGGACACAGGTGGACAGTTGTCTCTCCTTTGATAATCACATCGCCACAGTAGTCAAGAAATCCTTCTACGTGGCACACCTAATCACAAAAGGTTTCTCATCCAGGAAAAAAAGAGGTCATTGTTCCCCCCTACTCATCACTCATTAGACCCATTATAGAGTACAATGCCCCTTTTGGTATGTACCTCACAAGACATCTACAACAACTGAAAAGGCCGCAGAAATACCTCACAAAGAGGATTACTGGCCTCAAACACATGCCCTACACAGACCGTCTCAAAAAACTCCAGCTTTACTCCGTCTCATATCGCCTACTCAGAGGTGATCTCTGCCTAACATACAAAGCTATGTCAAACCCAGAGCTGTTGGACATGCTCCACTTAAAGAAATCCCAATCCCTCCGAGCTACATGCTCTAGGGACCTAAACCTTGTCATCACAATAAACAGAACATGCCGGAGGGATAGATTCCTGTCCCAGAAACTTCCCATACTCTGGAATGAACTACCTATCTATATCAAACAAAGCTCCTCATTAGCACTCTTCAAGAAAAATCTTGATGATTGGATGGGAAATAGGAAATTCAGCCTGGGGATCACCTCTATGGCTCTGCTCGACAGTGGCACAGGAAAATAATTTTCTTGGGTGGCAAAAGCCAGGGTACCTTTTGGCTGGGCTTTTATAGGCCCCAGGGCCGATAGCCTAGTACCTACCTATGAACCTATGTAGGTACTGCTTAAGGCTGTGTCAACTGTAAGCAGTGTGCAGTCTCTCATTGAGTCACAAACTGCTGTTAACACAATGCAATGGATCATACAGTGGGTATGGAATGGTGCCAAGGTCCTGGCCTCAAGCTGAATGCAGACAACAGTGTCAGCATAACATATGGCAAGGACATGGCCCCGCTATTTCCCACATCAGCAGCAACCCCATAAACACACACTGCAATGACAGACCTGGGTACTCAACATGCTAACAATGTTGCATTCAGGCAACAAGTAGTGGCAGTAGTCAGACAAGGCTTGTATGTGGTTCACTATATAGGTAAAGGGACTGCGTCCAGACCAAAGGTGAACATTACCTCTGAATAGTCCTCAGTCAGTACAACAATACATTAGCAGCATAGCCAGTCTGCTATGCACCTATGCAGACATCTGCAGAAACTGTAAAGGCTATGTCAACACCCATAAAGGTCATCCATGGCCCTCAACACCTGCTCCATGCAGACAGCCTGTAAGCAGTACTGCCCCAGTAGTTATCAGTCAGGTTGTCCATAGGTCTATGTGGCATGCCTAGATGGCAACGTCGTGATCAGCCCTTCAACACCTGCCCCATATATGAGAGTAACTCTATGTGCATTACCACAGCAGAAATATGTAGAGGTGAGAGGTATGGCAGCCATCTGTACCACCCTGCAGGTTACAGTCCATGTTTGTCAAGGTGTGACCTGTGATGACAACTGAAACAATACAGAGGTCCCCAGAGTGTAGGACAACAAACATTTCATAAGCTTGTCCACTAATTGCATAGAGCAGTTATTGCACATCAGAAGCACTTTAATGTCATGATAAATAGAGTAAGCTAAGGTAATGTCACACAAAGAAACTGTCATATTAGCAAACCAACAGGCATCCTGTGTGTTGCACTTGCCGTGGGTATGGTATGTCCTGCCAACTGTCACGTTACTACAAGATGTGTCCCACAGTCCACATTTGATAAAGTGGCAACCACAATCTGTGTTGCCTATGTGCATGCAATATGTAAACATGTGAAGGCCCCTGTGACTACTTGCTGCCCCAGTGACCCACGTGTATCTAGGCATGAATGCTAACTGCCACTACACATTAAGGAAACCATGGTAAAAAAAATTCTCCAAAGCCAACTTCATGTTTCTTAAGACAGAAGTGGTGAACTTCATGACACCCATGCAGATGGACAATACAGTTACGACTACTGAATCCTACACAATTGCACTTTATAAGCACTTACATGAGTGCATGGATCATGCTATCCCAAAAAGAACCAAGATGCTATCCTCCAAAAAAAGGAATCCAATCTGGTGGTCCCCTGCCATAAACAAACTGTACAACAGAAGGAAGAAACTGTTGCAAAAGAGAGTAAAATCCCATGAGTGGAGGAGCTCCCTGGTCAGCCACAGTAAGAAGCTGCAATCCCTGATAAAATCCTCCAAAGCTAGTTACAAAAACAAAATTGCCACTGATTCTAAAGACAACCGCAAAGCATTCTATAACTATGTCAAGAATATCAATGGCAACACTCAAATCTGCTCTGAGTTACAGCACAATGGCACTAAATATACAGACCCAACTGATCTTGCCAGCATCCTGGCAGATAGGTTCAGTACTATCTTTACCCCCCTCTCACCCCCTAAAGAGCCCATCTCTATACCGGAAGAATGCAAAGTTCCTGTAATCACAGCTGCACAGGTAAAAGCCACACTATCCAAAGCCAAGAACACAGCATCCATGGGACCAGACAACATCCCAGGCTGCATTCTACATGAACTACAGAACGAACTGGCACCTCACCTAAGTACCATGTTCAATCATAGCCTCACCTCAGGCTTTGTGCCTGCTGAATGGCGCACAGCGACAGTTATCCCACTCCACAAGGGGGGAGCCACCACAGACCCAGGGAACTACCGCCCCATTAGCCTGACGAGCCTGGTCTGCAAGGCCCTGGAACATATCATCATGGAACTTATAAACAAAGACACTGGTAATCTCCAAACTCTGGATCCCATGCAGTTCAGGTTTGTAAAAGGCAGATCATGTCTCCTAAACCTGATAGACTTCTTTGAAGCAGTCACCAAAGCCATAGAAAAGGGTAAGGTGGTTCACACAGCCTATCTAGATCTTGCCAAGGCTTTCAACACCATCCCCCGCTCTGGAATTATAGATAAACTCACTAAACTAGGTATAAATCACTAGTTCACAAGATGGGCTGCCAACTGACTCACTGACAGAACCCACACTGTGAAAGTAGCAGACTCCAAATCCGACTTCAGACCAGTGACAAGTGGAGTATCACAGGGTTCAGTCCTGGGTCTTCTCCTGTTTGGTATCTACTTCTCTGAAGTACAGTCTAACACAGAAGGTCTTTGGCTAACAAAGTTGACAGATGAATGCAAACTAGGAGCCATAATCGAAACCCCTAACGATGTGGACATCCTACAAAAGGGCCTCACTGAGACAGATGCCTGGTATCAAAGCCATGGCCTCAAGCTCAATGCCAAAAAGTGCATTGTCATCCCCTTTGGTAAAAACTCTGTACCATGAACTACAACATAGGCGGTAGTATACTTAACACCAAAAGTGTGATAAGAGACCTTGGGACACAGGTGGACAGTAGTCTCTCCTTTGATAATCGCATCGCCACAGTAGTCAGGAAATCCTTCTATGTGGCACACCTAATCACAAAAGGTTTCTCATCCAGGAAAAAAAGAGGTCATTGTTCCTCTCTACTTATCACTCATTAGACCCATTATAGAGTACAATGCCCCTTTTGGTATGTACCTCACAAGACATCTACAACAACTGGAAAGGCCGCAGAAATGCCTCACAAAGAGGATTACTGGCCTCAAACAGATGCCCTACGCAGACTGTCTCAAAAAACTCCAGCTTTACTCCGTCTCATATCGCCTACTCAGAGGTGATCTCTGCCTAACATACAAAGCTATGTCAAACCCAGAGCTGTTGGACGTGCTCTACTTAAAGAAATCCCAATCCCTCCATGCTACATGCTCTAGGGACCTAAACCTTGTCACCACAATAAACAGAACATGCCGGAGGGATAGATTCCTGTCCCAGAGACTTCCCATACTCTGGAAAGAACTACCTATCTATATCAAACAAAGCTCCTCATTAGCACTCTTCAAGAAAACTCTTGATGATTGGATGGGAAATAGGAAATTCACCCTGGGGATCACCTCTGTGGCTCTGCTCGACAGTGGCACAGGAAAATAATTTTCTTGGGTGGCAAAAGCCAGGGTACCTTTTGGCTGGGCTTTTATAGGCCCCAGGGCCGATAGCCTAGTACCTACCTATGAACCTATGTAGGTACTGCCTAAGGCTGTGTCAACTGTACAACTGTAAGCAGTGTGCAGTCTGTCACTGAGTCACAAACTGCTGTTAACACAATGCAATAGATCATACAGTGGGTATGGAATGGTGCTAAGGTCCTGGCCTCAAGCTGAATGCAGACAATAGTGTCAGCATAACATATGGCAAGGACATGGCCCCACTATTTCCCACATCAGCAGCAACCCCATCAAAACACACACTGCAATGACAGACCTGGGTACTCAACATGCTAACAATGTTGCATTCAGGCAACAAGTAGTGGCAGTGGTCAGACAAGGCTTGTATGTGGTTCACTATATAGGTAAAGGGACTGCATCCAGACCAAAGGTGAACATTACCTCTGAATAGTCCTCAGTCAGTACAACAATATATTAGCAGCATAGCCAGTCTGCTATGCACCTATGCAGACATCTGCAGAAACTGTAAAGGCTATGTCAACACCCACAAAGGTCATCCATGGCCCTCAACACCTGCTCCATGCAGACAGCCTGTAAGCAGTACTGCCCCAGTGGTTATCAGTCAGGTTGTCCATAGGTCTATGTGGCATGCCTAGATGGCAACGTTGTGATGAGCCCTTCAACACCTGCCCCATATATAAGAGTATAACTCTATGTGCATTACCACAGCATGACTGAATCACATATGACACAGCACAAAAAGCAGATAGAGAGACAGGTTTGTCAATGAGAGGCTGCCCTGTCTCATGAAAACACTCCACAAACATGCCAAACACAGTACCATGCAGACCCTCATCAACTGCTTCAAGGTTGAGTGGATGTGAAAAAAAAACAAACATCTGTCCCAGGGGTCCAACCTGGGTCTATCAGTGCAATGATCAACAGGTGCTGATCAATGATTGTGTTAAGGGTGAAGTAAGGGACCCAGGTCCAGTACTCTAGTAGCCTCCTCTGTAACTATGAACCTGTGATCTCAAGGAACACCCAGATGCCATGTATCAGGACTAGCTTGCTGTGTCAAGGGGTATGCATGCAAGTTTACACTGTCTGCCCCCATTGTCCTTCACACACTATTCCACACATACCCTGGTGATGAAAAGGTGTCCGTGTTGCCACTCCACCATCTTGAGCTTCTGTAATGGCAGCAGTTCATCACAACTTTCACATGCAGACACCTGGAACAGAAACAAAATAAGGTCTGTGAGACACCAGTCAGTCAGCAGTATTAACAGCAATAAAGCATCATGGCAAAAAAGTACACACACTTTGGTGTGTATGCATGACAATTGACAGCAGACAGCAGTTTACAGGGCATAGCACTACTACACTAAAAAATGCGATTACCTGTACTAGACTCACCCTGTGCATCAGACACATATTAGCATGTCCCTGCATCAATGGTATGGATAACAGGGATGTGGCACAGGTATCATCACATGCACAGGGTGTGATATGGGGTTGACAAAGGCCTAGGCTGTGACATATAGTTGACATTATGTGTGCGTGTCTGGAGGTGTACTGGTCAGCTGGGCCATGGAAAGGAGCTGTGTATATCTGTCAGTGACCTGCATGTGACAGTGATGTGCGAGTGTGTGCATGCACACAGTCAATCCATGTGCTAGCCCTACATGAGGGTATGTTGGACAGCCATGGAATGTACATGGCAGAATGTACAGTTCACCATCTCTGGCCATGAACATGGGAACTGGTTCTGCCAGGAGTGGCACTGGCACCATCATGCCCAAGGACAGATGTGGTACTACTTCCTGATGGTGACCAGTGTGTGCTGGTTCTGTGTCCCTCACGGAATCACCCAGGACCACGTGCCCATGGCCTGCTACATTGTGGTGTGGACAGTACCCTCCCTTTGTTAGTGCTGATGGTACTGCCACTACGGGAGTGTGAGTGTGCATGGCCACATGGGGTCTCAGCTGATATTGTTGCTGACCTACATCCACGTGTCAGACGCCCTACTCTCACCATATGTTCAAGCACAGACATTGCATGGTTAAGGACTGACAATGTCTCACCCCACTGTCTATCCACTACATCAGCAAAATAACGTAAGGCATCACCAGTGCCGTGGAGGGAGTAATACATGCCAGGCAGTGTTGCATCCATGACCCTGAGCATCTGTCTGGTGTACTGTTCACAACATGCCTGTGCCTCCATGATGGACCAAACCATGCATCAGGTGACATGCTGTGACACCTCTGACAGGGGCTGGATGGGCAGCAATCCTCCTTCAAGAACTCCTGTCAATCTGCCTGTGTGGGACCTCGACAGCTCTCTGGCTATGCCTAGTGTCTACAGTTTCAGATGCCACAATTGCCACACTACCCTGTTCAATGCAATCGTCCTCTGACTACCCAATATCTGTGGCTGCTGGGGACTGGGTATGTGTGGGCATACTGACTGTGTGTGGGGACAGTGGGGGTGGAAGTGGGATGTCAACCAAAGGGACAGAGTCAGTTCCCAACAACCCCACCTGTGCCTCACAATGGCCACCATCATCAGTGTCCAATGAGACACTTACATCAGATTGTGAGGGGGGCACACTCCGACCCCCATGGTCACCTGTAAGGGGAAGACAACATGACTACATTAATTCCTGCACTATATTGTTTGATGATCCACAAACACACACACACACACACACACACACACACACAGGTGAGGTGCCACAAAGGCATTATACAGACCACACCTTCTGACTGATGCCATGCACAACACACAATCAGACCACAACAGACACACACTGGATAGGCCCACAACAACATGCAGTGCACCTATGTCCAGTTAATTTTTCTAGTACTATACACCTGTGAGATACGTGCGATGTTGGAGTATGTGATGGACCTTTACCTAACACACAGTGCACCCATGTACACAGTAGTAATGCCCCCCTGTATAGCACAGTGGCTACACCTATACTAAACTACGTGGTAATATGTTACAGCTCCTGCAAATATGTTACTGTGATTCCAATGTGATGCACTGCAGTGAACCCCACCACAAGTGAACATGGAACATATTGCAATATGGTTACTGTTAACAGTTGTGTGCATGACAAACTGGCAGCCCTTAACATGCCTAGGGTATAGGGGACCCATAACATGATAGTTCACTCTCACCAGCTACAGGTTGATGTTCCCCAGCCACACCAGAATGTACCTATGGAGTTGTTGGGGAAAGGTGCTGTCAGCACACACACATATTGCAATGGTACAGGATAATATGTGCATTTATCAACATGTACAGTACAAGCTGTGATACTACCCAATTTGCTGACATTCACAATATGTGTACACATGTGT
This sequence comes from Protopterus annectens, assembly GCF_019279795.1. Taxonomy (NCBI): domain Eukaryota; kingdom Metazoa; phylum Chordata; order Ceratodontiformes; family Protopteridae; genus Protopterus; species Protopterus annectens. Next base: position 671,731,786 of record NC_056734.1, on the reverse strand, counting down.
GCATTACAAAACCCCAACAACAAATGTAGATTGACCTGACATATGCATACAGGTATGCAGAGGCTGCCACTATGAATGCTACAGTATTAACATGATGACCATTGGAAGCTTACCTGGACACTCCTCGGCTGTGGACTTTGTGCCACCCACCTCCATGACATATGTACTGATGCTTTTTTGTGAGCTGGCGGCTGATGCCAGGTTTGCCAGGAAGTCCTCTGTGGCTGAGAGTGCTGGTTGTGTAACAGGCACTCCACCTGTGCCAGAATGGTCCCTGGTCACAGCTGCAGCCCTTTGCCCTGCATGGTGTATGAGATCAGTGGCACAGTGTCAGACCTGTTTGTAGCTCCTGTCCTGGTGGCCCACATTATTGACTGTTGCTGCCAGTTCTGCCCACAGGGCAGCACGTTGTTGCAGGTTTTAGTGGCTCCTTCCCAACAGTACCTGGTGATGGAGTCTCAGGGCATCAATGATTGTGACAGTCTCGGCTTCTGAGAAGGGGGGTTGCATCTTCTGTACATCCCACCTGAAAGACATGAACAAGGGAACACATCACAGGACTGCATACTTTGTTCACCATTATGTACAGACCCTACACATCCACTATTGCCATCACTATCCACTGCTAACCCCCACATCATACCCCCATTATCTAACAGCACAGTGTGTCTGTGGGTATCGGCAAAATGCTTGCATTACAGCATGCATTGCCCCCCTGATACTGATGTTTCATGCTACTTGCTGAATGTGCTATGAGGCGTTGCACTGCATGTAGCTGTTGTACCTATTACTGCTTGGTCATAGGCTGTCTACATGGCCTGCTGTGGTGTCAGCCTCTACTGTATTAGTAATCACCTGTAGGCCAACCCCTCTGGTCTCCCTGGTCTTCCTCCCTCAGATTCTGGACTATATGGCTAGACAATGTCTTACAGTTTCCCTAGCCAGTGTGGTTGATATTGTTGTCTTGGTACCATGTAGCCCCTGCCTCATGCACATGGATGGACAGCCATCTACAAACACCACCAAGGAACACACTGTGTGAGAGTTGCAATGACTGTAGGAACCAGCAGTCCATGCTCTCTGCCTGTCAATGTCGCATATGTGTCCCCAAAAAGGTTGTCAACATAATCAGTACACCTCACACACCTACATAACACACACACAAACATCTGCAGTGGTTCTCAACATACACATCCACAAACAAAGGGGATCTCTGAGGCAAAGACACAAATGAAAACCACATCCGTAAACAGCACAACACACATGGCCACACACCTGTGTCTCACAGCCACACAGGCATCAGCTGATGTCAAACATGTTACACATATGGGATTCCAGTGGAGACACACTGGTGTGCCTCTGACCTGGCTGTGTATGTGGATGGTCACAGTCATGGACACCGGAACCATAGAGTGAAGGGAGGGGCACCCTCCCACTTTTGCAGTACTTGCGACCTCTCAACCATCCCAAATAACTTGTCATCACATGCGCAATTGCATCAGCATGCCACACACTCCTGTATGAATACAGGATTCCTGCCATTTAGGCAGAAGGATGTATTGTCTTCCAACTGCAAAGCTATGGTGCCAACTGTCGATTCCTCGTTCGGGCAGAATTTCTTTATGGAGAGCTGCTGCACCAGAAGAAGGTACTGTCTTCAGCATTAGATTGATTTAGACAGAGGTGTGTGTGTGTGTGTGTGTGTGTGTGTGTGTGTGTGTGTGTGTGTGTGTGTGTGTGTGTGTGTGTGTGTGTGTGTGTGTGTGTGGGTGCATTCTCATAGTTGACTCATAGCTGATGAGATTATGATTTTGCATGACAGCTCTTTCACTAAATTTCTTTTCATTGTTGTATCTGTATCAAGCTGCAGCAATTATTGCTGTTCAAATGGTCTAAGGGGATAAATAGTGTCTGATGCATCAGTTTCTTTATTTTGTGAATCTATATGGAAGACATGGGTGTGGAGAAGCTAAAACTGTTTGTAGTTTAAGCTTCTGTGAATTGCAGCTGTAGTTTAATTCTGCTGTGTTACAGGACATAACACAATAGATGTGAAGCAGAATCGCTTTCCACTTTTGGTGGTCAGTGTTTTATCTCTATGGTTGTGTGACCACAGAGTCAATATATTTAAGTGGAGGGGGTGTTCAGGTAGTTTTCTCCTTGCTGCAATATTTTTTAGCTGCATTTTGTTATTTAATTTTATTTTAGTGACTTTCTTATATTAAGCTATATTAGTGTCATGCTTTTGATTTTACATAGCATGAATCTGAATCTGAAGGTTTGCTCTTTTTCATTTCACATGAATCTATTTATTTAATTGAAAGAAGATTACATACAGTGAAAAACATACTGCCTAGAAAGTTAGTTAAAAGAGCCACATTTCCTATTTACAGGATACGGTCCTTAATATTTCGGGCAAACTTCTCTATATTCCACTTCCTTGAGTTTGCCCCATGCAGATCCCCTATAGACACATTTCTTTAGACACATTGCTTGACATGGTGTTCTCCATAAATATAAACCTCCACTAGGGTTGTATCATTTCTAGGAAATGGTGAGAATGTCAACAAACTGAAAGTTCAGTGAGTTTGTCATTGTTAATCAGGACTACTGCTCTGTCTACAAATATAATATTTGCAATCTATGATTTGAAATATCAACATTGGATAAATATTTAAACAACATTCTCTGTATTACTTCTTTGTATTTAACAAAACCATGTACTTCAGTGAAAGATGTAGAGCAACAAGTTATATAATTGAGTATATGGGTATGTGCACTCAAGCATGGCTTTTCTTCCTACAATTTCATACTCTCTGTTTATTGAAGAGCTTTCTCGACTTCTGTTTGCAGTCCTACCCATATACTTTAAATGTGCGAGACATCTAGATGTACACACATCAAATGGACTGAAATGAGCAAAGTGTTATGGTTTAAATACCTTAGCACGCATAATGATAAATTCCATTTAAACTGTTAACCAGATGAAATTTATTTTAGTGTCAGAAATGCCACATCAAGGTTAAGTATTAAAAGAAATTAGAGAACTTGAACACAGTCAATGGAATGACATAGCAAGGTTTGTGACCATATGACTCTGACAGGTAAGAATGACAAATACATTTAAAATATGGATTCTTAGCTAGGGTGCTTTTTTTGAAGAATCTGCAGGTCCTCTCTCTCTATGTGGGATTTTGCCAGGTACTCTGGGTTCTTCCCAAGGGACTGTGTATGTGAGTGAGTATGTGTATGTGATGTGCACAGGGTTCTGGGTTCAAGACTTGGCAGTGAAATGCATGGTGGTAACACAACATTTTATGCAAACAACTTTCCAAAATTATACAAGCAATGTTTAAAATGTGTCCCTGGTTTTTGGCCTTTTGTCCCCACCCCCAATTGAAAATAAGTTCAAGAAGCTGTGCAACATGTCTATGCTTTACACTACTGTGATTCTGCATTTATATATTATGTGTAGAAGTAAACTGTTATCATGGAAATGTTCTGAATAGAGCAGTTTTGTCATTATTAGTGCATGCATTTTGCTTCATTGCCTACTGGAAAATGTTTCAAACAAATTTAAAATGCAATTGTGTGTGGAAGTAGACTGTTATCATGGAAATGTTCTGAATAGGGCAGTTGTGTCATTATTGGTGCATGCACTTAGTGAACTAAAAAGGGTATTTTTTATAACTATTTGCTACCACAACATATGTTCACTTGGAAGTACTTCTTCATCCAATAGAAAATACTTCTTCATCCCACAATTAAATGACATCACAAACTCAACTATTAAAGACATACACTTCTGTTAAAAACTATTTCTTCAAGTGAAACCCGCGGTTCTTTAAAAAACACTTGATGTTGACTACATCATTCAACCCTGGTGCTTTTTCAGTTTAACCTAATCTGCCAAAGAGCTTCTTTTTGTTCTAACTCTGTCTTAAAATCCCCACCCCTTATATGTAGTGTTCCCTGTTCCAGAACTGAAAACAGGAACTTGTTATACTTAGGACACTTCAAAGTGTGTTTAAAAAATGCATTTCTACCATCCTTCTTTTTTATGCTATAGTAGTGCTTAATTGTGGGATAAAGAAGTACTTTCTATTGGCTTACAGATATTTTTAAACTGAAAGTTTTTTACTGTCAAATGTATTGTTTTCTGATGAAGTCTAATGACGAAAGCGGAAAATAAATTGTCTACGCTAAAATTTGTGTCTCTTGTTCTCAGTCTAAGTTCTAGTTCTTGTGGGTAATTGACAAGGTCCTGGTTGCAATACTTGGCAGCAGTATCTTTTTTCCCTAATGTTACATCACTGTACTGCATGATATATTTTGAAAAAATGCATTAACTCCCCACAGCTGAGTTGGTATAGTGGTGCATTTCTCTGACTGTAGTTCTGAAGGTCCTGGGTTTAATATCTGGCAGTGGTGTCTTCTTTCCCTACTGTTACATGACTACTGCATGATAGATTTCCAAAAGCAGTCCTAATTCACCAGAGCTGGTTTGGTCTAGTGGTGTGCTGCTTTGACTGTAGTGCACAGTCTCCTGGGTTCAAATAATTGGCAGCATGTGTCTGTTTTTTCCCTAATGTTACATGACTGTACTGCATGATATATTTCCAAAGAAGTCCTAATTCCACAGAACTGATTCAGCCTAATGGTGTGTTGCTCTGACTATAATGCACAGAGTCCTGGGTTCGAGACTTGCCAGAGCTGGTTATTATCTTGCTGGGCAGAAAAGTGCCTGAATGAGAAAGTGATTAAAGCAGTTTTAAGCAGTTTTGCATCGTTTTACATGCCGCACCGTGATGCCAAGTGGAGCTTAAGTCCGCTTAGCATTGCTTATCCCCTGCTTAAACCCTAGCTATTTCCAAAAAAGAAAAGAAAAAAAGGAGTGATAGCAAAGTGGTGAAATGGGAGCAAGCAGGGGAAAAAACATTATGAAAGGCAGCTAGGGATGTGCAGGATGGGTGTAGGAAAGAACCATATCTCTCCATTTTTTGTGCAGCAACAGCTGTGTATGAAATTGATTAATGTCAGTGTACATGGGGACAATATGGATAGCTATGTATGGGATGAAATCTTTTTGGGGGAACAGATGCCCTTTTTATTTTTTTGAAGGTGAGAGTGGGATGTTGGGGAAGGGTTGTAGATACATTTGGGGAGGTAAGTTGGGTAGGAGAACTGGGATGTACATATATCCCTTCTGCATACAGACAGCTATGTACACCTTAACTGTCTCTCCCCACCCCCATCAGACATGTTTACCTCCATCTATCCATATGTGGTATATATAAGATTTATCTGGATCTGTTGACTGTGATATACATACAGCTATAGTGGTAACATACAAATATATCAGTTACAGAGAGGCAGAGATGGAGGGAAGAGAGAGAGAGACAGACAGACAGAGAGAGAGAGAGAGACAGAGACAGAGAGAGACCCTGAAGGGCATACAGTGATGTACTGCAACAGCCACATGTACACCAATTTGAACCAGTGGCATATGAAAATACTATGTTGAGGCCCATTGTATAATAGTAGGTAGGAAGGGGTTGTACTCTCACATCAGAATCCATGTATGTGTGTGTGTGTGTGTGTGTGTGTGTGTGTGTGTGTGTGTGTGTGTGTGTGTGTGTGTGTGTGTGTGTGTGTGTGTGTGTGTGTGTGTGTGTGTGTGCACACGTGTGTGTGTGTGTTTGTATGTATTACATGTACAGCAGACTACACACCCAACAGGCCTATGTCTGTGTAATGGCCACCCATATTTTGGCCCTGTGACTACTATCCTCCACAACAGTGGTCTCCCTGTCAGCAGCTACTGATGTCATCCACCCCATGAGCACTGCTAGACACTCTCTACAGATGTAATTCCCATGGTGCATGTGATAAATACATGCTGTTATAGTGTAAACAGTTAAATAAGTAGTGGTTCAATTCCCAACAATGCCAACTCTGTGTGTGTGTGTGTGTGTGTGTGTGTGTGTGTGTGTGTGTGTGTGTGTGTGTGTGTGTGTGTGTGTGTGTGCGTATGTGTATAAGTATATTCCCTTGTGGCTTTGTGTGTTTTCTGCCTATGTGTGCGCAATGCCAATATATTTTGAGGCCTGTTTCTCCCTCTTAACCCCCCATTGCCCTACTTTACAGGGCCTGCTGTCATTCACCTTAGATACAGCATTGGACACTCAGAAGGCATATAAGCTTTGTGGTGCATGTAATAAGTGCATAGCACTATAGTACATACAACTAGATAGGTAGGGCTTCAAATTTCTAGACTGCCAACTGTGTGTGTGTGTGTGTGTGTGTGTGTGTGTGTGTGTGTGTGTGTGTGTGTGTGTGTGTGTGTGTGTGTGTGTGTGTGTGTGTGTGTGTATGTGTGTGTGTTTGTGTGTGTGTGTGAAGCATATCCACTGTGTGTGTGGGTTGGTTATACCATTTTGAGGCCTGGTCCACTCTGCTGACTCCCCCCATTGCATTAATTAATAGGGCCTGTTGATGTCATTCACCTTAGACACAGCATTGGACACTTTGTAAGTATATAAGCTCCATGGTGCACATGATAAATATGTAGCCTTATAGTACATACAACTAGATAAATAGGGGTTCTAATCTCAAGACTGCTCAGTGTGGGTGTGGGCTGGTTGTACCATTTTGAGGCCTGGGCCATCCTGCTGACTCTCCTCATTGCATTCATTGACATGGCCTGTTGATGTCATCCACCTTAGATACAGCATTGGACACTCTGCAGGCATATAAGCTCCATGGCATATGCAATAAATATGTCACACTATAGTACATACAACTAGATAAGTATGGGCTCTAATCTCAAGACTACCAACTGTGTCTGTGTATGTGTGTGTGTGTGTGTGTGTGTGTGTGTGTGTGTGTGTGTGTGTGTGTGTGTGTGTGTGTAAAGCATATCCCCTGTGAGGTGTGGCTTGGTTACACCATTTTGAGGCCTGATCCACCCTGCTGACTACCCCCATTGCATTCATTGACAGGGACTGTTGATGTCATCCACCTTAGATACAGCATTGGACACTCTGCAGGCATATAAGCTCCATGGCATATGCAATAAATATGTCACACTATAGTACATACAACTAGATAAGTATGGGCTCTAATCTCAAGACTACCAAGTGTGTGTGTGTGTGTGTGTGTGTGTGTGTGTGTGTGTGTGTGTGTGTGTGTGTGTGTGTGTGTGTGTGTGTGTGTGTGTGAAGCATATCCCCTGTGAAGGTGTGGGTTGGTTATGCTATTTTGAGTCCTGTTCCACCCTGCTGACTCCCCCCTCATTGCATTAATTGACAGGGCCTGTTGATGTCATTAACCTTAGATGCACTGTTTCACACTCTGCAGACCATACCTATCAACTGTATACAATTTTTCAGAACGTCCAGATAATTGTCTCATATATTTCGTCTATATGTCATAAAATTATGGTCTCCTGGCCAGTCATTGGCCAAACATTAAAAGCTGAAGTCAGACAATAATGACAGACATCTGAGTGACATACTTCGTACCCTTCACAAAAGTAATGGCAATATGAAACCTGTCACTCTATCAGTTATGTATGTTTGCAAGAGCAATATGTAAAAACTGTCCCTATTTTTAGGCATGTATCCACCCATTTTTGAAGGCTTTGTCCACATGTATTGTTCTAACAGGTTGAGAGGTATGTCCCAGGCATATAAACTCCATGGCATATGCAATAAGGACATAGCACTATACTACATACAACTAGATAGGTATGGGTTGTAATCTTAATACTGGCAACTGTGTGAGTATATTTATTTATTTATTTATTTATTTATTTTACATTTGTTTACCGGGCTGGTCTGACTGGATATATTTCCATTTTCAGCAGAGGCCCGGGGAGAAAAGCTCCACATAGAGACAAAACACAGTTACGTTATACATATAAAAATAAGTAGCAGGTTAAACATGATTCTAGACTACATTACAGAATTCTACTTACATACCCTGTAGAGAAACACAATTAAGTTGTAGTTATAGAAATACAAAATAGAAAGGTTCTGTAACAGTAAAACATGTGTGGCAAGTGTAAAGCACATTCAGGAAATTTCTTTTACATTCAAAATTCTTTAATGGATTGTAATAGATGCTACTTGTAAAAGAAGTAGATTGTTAGGGAAACTTCTCAAAGTGTAAGTAGTAGAGAGCGAATAGAAAGAAGGTGTTAAAGAGAGAGAGAAAAAATTGTGGAAGTCACAAAATTTAGTCAGGATTGAAGCATGGGAATAACCAGTGTATTTTAAGGTGTTTTTTTAAGCTTTTGTTTAAAGAGAACAGGGGAGGGAATGGAAGTTAGAGCAGTAGGTAGAAGATTCCAATATTTACAGATGGTATTGGAGAATAGGGAGTCACCAGCAATGTTATTAGACTTAGTTAAGGTTACTAGAAGTTTGTTTGAAGAGCGTAATGAATTTAGGTTAGTGTAAGGGGTAAATAGGTTAGAAAGTATAGGTGTGTTATTAGGTTGGTAAAATATCCTATGGACAAAGGTGAGTTGGGAAAGTATCAACATGTTTTTTAGTTCAAGCCAGTGGAGTTGCTGTAGGTTCAGACAGTGGTGAGTTCTAAATTGGTTCCCAGTAACAAACCTAGCAATGCTATTGTAAGTATTAGCCAGTTTAGAGAGATTATTTTTCTTTAGGTTAGTGTATATAGGTGAAGCATTGAGAAGAGTGGAAATAAGATGAGAGTGGGCAAGTGTAGCTTTGGCTATTGGAGTTAAGAACATTTTAATTCTGTAGAAGGAGCCCAGTTTTCTATTTGCAGTTTTGACAGTATTATTAATGTGGTTATCAAAGGTAAGGTTATTATCTATAGTGACACCTAGCAGCTTGATGGTAGAGTCAGGGGATATATGGGTGCCATTTTTGGATAAGATAGAGAATTCTATTGGGGAGGACCTAGTAGTAGGCTTAAAGAGCAAGAGTTTGTTTTTTTTAGCATTCAAAAGGAGGCAGTGTTTTAAGAACCATGCCTCAACTGCGTTAAATACATTTTGTGTTAGTGTTTGTAATTCTGAAATGGTTTTAGCAGAACATATGAGTGTAGAATCGTCTGCGTATTGTATGCATGTAGCTTGAGGTACAGCTACTTATAGGTCATTTATGAATAAGGAGAATAGAAGAGGTCCAAGAATAGAGCCTTGGGGGACACCAAGTGAGACTGGCAGAAGAGATGAGAGTTTGTTATCCCAGAGAACTGCCTGTTTCCTATTGCTGAGGTAGGAAGTGAACCAGTGAATAGCCTTGGGTTCTAAAGAAAGAAATTCTAGGGTTTTTATGAGCAGGGAGTGGTTGACCATATCAAAGGCTTTTGACAGGTCTATAAAGAGTGCTGATGAGAGAATATTATTGTTGCGGTTTTTATTGATGAAATCAGTAAAGGAAAGGAGAGCTGTGATGGTACTATGAAATGGCCTAAAACCGTGCTGGCAGTTAGTTAGTATGTTATGTTTAGTTAAGTGACCCATTAACTGATAGTGAATACATTTCTCCATAATTTTTGCTAAGGGTGATAAGAGTGCTATAGGCCTGTAATTAGAATACTCGTTAGAGTTGCCTCCTTTATGTAAGGGGATAATGTATGAGATTTTCCAGATATCAGGGATGGTTTCTTCACTAATGGTTCTGTTTATAAGGATGGATATGGGATAGGCTACTGCATTAGCTGCTTTTTGAAGGTATTCTGATGGTAGCTGATCAGCAGAGGGGGTACAAGGTTTAAGTTTTTGGATTAGTTTTTGGATAAAGGTGGTAGAGATGGGTTGTAATTGGACAGTAGGCAGATTTGAAGATGTGTGGCTAGGGATGCTAGAATTGTCAGTGGTACGGTGAGAGGCTAGTGAGTTAATGGTATCAGAAAAAAAGGAATTAAAGGCATTAGCAGTTTCATGTGTTGTATTCTTTTCAGACCCTGAGGGGGAGGGTGTACTAGTCTGGCCTGGGTGTAGTAGTCTATTTAAGGTTGACCAGAACCTTTGGGGATTGTTGTGATTCATTTGCTGCAGTTTACTATAGTATTTCTTTTTGTCTGTAAGTATGGCTTTTTTGGTACTATTTCTTAAGTGTCTAAAGGTTTGTTGATCAGAGGATGTATGTGTCTGTGTATGCATATCCTCTGTAGCAGCATGGCTGTCTTGCCTGTGTGTGTACAATGCCTATAGCATTTTGTGTGCCTGTGCCACCCTAACTCCACCATCACCAACCTATTCATGGTCTACAGATATCATGCACGTTAGATGCAGTTACACATTTCAAATACAATAGCACTGTGATACATGTAATATGGCAATGGCGGGCTATACTGCACATAACTAGATAGATAGGTATTGTAAGTCCAAAACTAGCAACTCTCTCTGCATGACTGTTGGAATGCATGTCCCTCTGCAGCAGTGTGTGTGTGACACAGTTATACCATTTAAGTGCCTGTTAACCCCCCCCCGTGGCAATCCTTACAGCACCTGCAGATGTCAACCACCTGCATAGTAGTGGCAGACACTGCAAAACTGTATAAGCTCTGATCTTATGCATAACTAGCAAGGTAGGGCTTTTAATATTAACAAGGGCAGTTCATGAGTGGATGTGTGTGTATACATATGCATATCCCTTTGCAGCAGTGTGCCTGTGTTAGGGCCACAAACATACCTCTCAACTCCTTACAGAAAGACATCTGGAGAAAGCCATACAGACAAGGGGGACAAAGGCCAAATATTAGGGTCAATCTTTAAATATTGCTCTGACAAGCATACTAAGTAGATAGCATAACAGGTTTTGCATTCACATGCATTTTCTGAAGGGTATGAAGTCTGACAGGAAAATATCTGTCATTATTGTGCAACATCAGTCTTTAATGATTTCACACTACTTTGCCAGAAAACCACAATGATATGCCAAATGGAACAAAAATATGTGGCAAACATCAGAACATTCTGAAGACATCTGTAGAGGTTAGAGTTATGGCCACTACCTGTAACACCCTGCAGGTTGCAGTCCATGTTTAGCCAGGTGTGACCTGTGACAACAACACAAACAATACAGAGATCCGCAGAGTGTAGGAAACAAACATTTTCTAAGGTTGTCTACTACCTGCATAAAGCAGTTATTTCACATCAGAAGCACCTTACTGGTATGATAAATGGCATAACCTATGGTGATGTGACACAAAGAAGCAGTCATATTGGCAAATAAAGGGAAGTCCTGTCTATGCACTTGGCATGGGTTTTGGTATGTCCTGCCAAGTGTCACAATATTACAAGACGTGTCCTACATTCCACATTTGATAAGGTGGCACCCCTACTCTGTGTTGCCTATGTTTGTACAATATGTAGACATGTGTATGTCCTGTGAGTAGCTTCCATCCACAATGACCCACATGTACGAAGGCATGAATTCTAACTGCCACCTCCCACATATGTAGGTACTGCCTAAAGCTGTGGCAACTGTGAGTAGTGTGCTGTCTGTCATTGAGCCATAAACTAATGTTAACACACTGCAATGGGGTCATACAGTGGGCATGGTATGGTGGCCAGGTCCTGGCCTCCAGCTGAATGCAGAAAACAGTACCATCTCACCATATGGCAATGACATGGACCCACTATTTCCCACATCAATGCCAACCCCATAAATGCACAAAATGTGCTGACAGACCTGACTACTCAGGTTGATAACACTGTTGCAGTCACCCATCAAGTACTGGCAGTGGTCAGAAAAGACATGGATGTGGTTCACACATAGGTAAAAGGACTGCATCCAGACAAAAGGTGGACATTACCTCTGTATAGTCCTCGGTCAGTACAGCAATACATTAGCAGCATGGTTGGTCTGGTATGTACCTATGCAGACATCTGCACCAAATGGAAAGGCTATGTTAACACCCACAAATGTTATCCATGGCCTTCAACAACTGTTCCATGCAGACAGCCTCAAATCAGTACTGCAACACTCAATATCGGACAGGTTGTCCACAGGTGGGCTGTGGCATACCTAGATGGCAATGTAGTACTCAGCCCTTCAACAGCTGGCCCATATATGTCAGTATAACCCTGTGTGCATTACTGCCATGACAGGGTTGAATCACATATGACACAGCAAAGAAAAACTGTCTCCCAGAGACTGCCCTGTCTCAGGAATGTACTTCCCAAAGATGTCAAACAGAGTACCATGTAGACCCTCATCAACTGCATCAAGGGTGAGTCAATGTCAAAAAAACATCTGTCCCAGGGGTCCAAAGTGTGTCAAGCAATGGCAGGGGCAACAGGTGCTGATAGATGATTCTGTTGGGAATAGACTACTGGCTAGGCTTGTAAGGGACACAGGACCAGTTCTGTAGTAACCTCCTCTGTACCTATGAACCTGTGATCCTACAGAACTCCCAGGTGACATATATCAAGAGTAGTATGCTCTGTCAAGGGGTATTCATGCAAGGTACACTGTCTGCCCCCATTGTCCCTCACACACTGCTCCATGCATATGCACCTAGGTAAACATGCACATATACAGCCATCCCTTGGTGATGACAAGGTGTCTGTGTTGACATTCCATCATCCTCAGCTCCCATAATGGTAGCAGCTCACCATGACAGACACACAGACACATGGAATGGAAACAGAATAAGGTCTGTGAGACAACAGTCATTCAGAAGTACTAACAGCAATAAAGCATCATGCACAAAAGTACATACATTTTGATGTGTACGCATGACAACTGCCAGCAGACAGACCCTTACAGGCCGTAACAATACTACACTACAAACTGCCATTACCTGTACTATATTCACCCTGTGCTTCAGATACATGTTAGCATGTCCCTGCATCAATGGTGTGGATAACAGGGATGTGGCACATGTATCATCACATGCACAGGGTGTGGTGTGGGGTTGCCAAAAGCCTAGGCTGTGACATACAGTTGACATTGTGTGTGTGTGTGTCTGGAGGGGTGCTGGTCAGCTTAGCCATGGAGAGGAGCTGTGTATGTCTGCCGGTGACCTGCATGTGGCAGTGATGTGTGAGTGCATGCATGCACACAATCAAGCTATTTGCTAGCCCTACATGTGGGTATGTTGGACAGCTGTGGACCATACATGGCAGAATGTACAGTCCACCATCTCTGATCAGGAACACAGGAACTGGTTCTGCCAGGAGTGGCACTGGCAGCACAATGCCCAAGGCCAGATGCAGTACTACTTCCAGACAGTGACTGGTGTCTCCTGGGTCTCTGTCCCTCATGGGACCACCCAGGACCATGTGCTCATGGCCTGCTATGTTGTGGTGTGCACAGCACTCTCCCTTGAGTAGTTCTGGTGGTACTGCCACCATGGGAGTGTGACTGTGCATGGACATGTGGGCTGTCAGCTGATATTGTTGCTGACCTATGTCCATGTGTCCGATGCTCTTCTCCCACCACATGTTCACGCATACATATTGCATGGTTAAGGACTGAAAATGTCTCACCCCACCATCTATCCACTACATCAGTGAAATGACATAAGGCATAATCAATGCCATGGAGGGTGTCATGCATGCCAGGCAGTGTGGCATCCATGACCCTGAGCATCACTCTGGTGTATCGTTCACAACATGCCTGTGCCTCCATGATGGACCACAACATGTACCAGGTGAGACGTGCTGTGACACCTGCAACAGGTGCTGGATGGGCAGCAGTCCTCCTTTGAGCACCCCTGTCAATATGCCTGTGTGGGACCTTGTCAGCTCTCTGACTATGGCTAGTTTCTGCAGTCACAGATGTCATAGTCCCCACACTCCCCTGTTTGATACCACCACCCTCTGACTGCCCTTTATCTGTGGCTGCTGGGGACTGGGTATCTGTGGGCATACTGACCATGTGCGGGGACATTGGGTGTGGAAGTGGGATGTCAACCAATGGGACAGATTCAGCCCCCAACAACTCCACCTGTGCCTCACAATGGCCACCATCATTATCATAGTCCAATGAGACACTGACATCAGGTTGTGAGGGGGACACACTCCAACCCCCATGGTCGCCTGTGAGGGGAAGATAATATGACTATATGAATAACTGCACTATAATGTTTACTGACACACACAAACACACACACACACGCACACACACACACACACACACACACACACACACACACACACACACACACACGCACGTGCACACCCACATACACACATACAGGTGAGGTGCTACAAAGGTGTTATACATACCACACCTTCTGACTGATGCCATGCACAACACACAATCAGACCACAACAGACACACTCAGGACAGTCCCTGAACAACATGCAGTGCAGCAATTATACACCTGTGAGATACGTAAAAAGTTGGAGGAGTATGGGATGAACCTTCACCTAACACAAAGTGCACCCATTTACACAATAGTAATGCACCCCTGTATAGCAGACTGGATACACCTATACAAAACTACATGCTAATATATTACAGCTCCTGCAAATATGCTACTGTGATTACCAATGTGATGCACTGCAGTGAACCCCACCACAAGTGAACATGCACATATTGCAACATGGCTAAGCTTAACAGTTGTGTGCATGGCAAACTGACAGCCCTTAACATGCTTAGGGTATAGGTGAGCCATTGCATGACAGTTCCACACTCACTGGCTACAGGTTGATATTCCCCAGCCACACCAGAGGTACCTATGGATTTGTGGGGGAGAGGTATTGTCAGCACACACATGTGGCATTTGTACAGGATAACATGTATAGTACAAGCTGTGATACTACCCAAATTGCTGACATTCACAATATGTGTACATTAGAAAACCCCACCCATAAATGCAAATTGACCTCACATATGCATACAGGTATGCAGAGGCTGCCACTATGAATTCTACAGTATTAACATGATGACCACTGGAGGTTTACCTGGATGCTCCTTGGCTGTGGAATCTATGCCACCCACATCCACAACATATGTACTGATGGTTTCCAGTGAGCTGGTGGCTGAACCCAGGTGTGCCAGTAACAACTTTGTGGCTGAGAGTTGTGGTTGTGTAGCAGGTCCCTCCCCTGTGCCAGCACATTCCCTGGCCATAGCTGCAGTCCTTTGCCATGCATGGTGTATGAGATCATTAACATAGTGTCGGACCTGTACATAGCTTCTGTCCTGGTTGCCCACATCATTCACTGTTACTACCAGGTCTGTCACAGTGCAGCACATGCTGGTTGCAGCAACTTCTTGGCAACAGCACCCGGTGATGGAGTCTCAGGGTATCAAGAATTACAGCCATCTCAGCTGCTGAGAAGGATGGGTTGCATCATCTGTACATCCCACCTGAAAGATATTAACAGGGGAACACATGACAGGACTGCATGCATTGCTCACCATTATGTACAGACCCTGCACATCCACGTTTTCCAGCACTATCCACCACTAAACCCCACATCATAACCCTGCCATCTATCAGCACAACATGTCTAAGGGTATCAGCAACATAGTGGCAATACAGCATGCATTGTCCCCCTGATACTGATGTTTCATGCTACTTGCTGCATGTGCTATGAGGTATTGCAATGCATGTACCTGTTTCATCTATTACTGCTTGTTCATAGCCTGTCTACATGGTCTGCTGTGGTTTCAGCCTTGTACTGTATTAGTAATCACCTGGTCTGTAGGCCTACCCCTCAGGTCTCCCTTTCCTTCCTCCCTCAGATTCTGGACTATATGGCTAGACAATGTCCTACAGTTTCCCCAGCCAGTGTGGTTGATATGGGTGTCCTAGCACTGTGTAGCACCTGCCACATGTGCATGGATGGACAGCTGTCTACAAACACCACCAAGGAACACACTGTGTGAGAAATGCAATGACAGTAGAAAGCTGCAGTCCATGTTCTCTCCATGTCAAGCCAACATATCTGTCCCCAAACAGGTTCCCATCACAATCAGTACACCTCACACACCACCCACACCTATACAACACACACAAACATCTGCAGTGGTCCTCAGCATACACATCCACAAACAAAGTGGATCTCCGTATCAAAGCCACACATGAACACCACAGCTGTACACAACACATACCACACATGGCCACACACCTGTGTCTCACAGCCACACAAGCATCAGCCCATGTCAAACATGTTACACATAGGGGACTCCCGTGGAGACACACTGGCGTGTCTCTGACCTGGCTGTGTATGTGGATGGTCACAGTTACTTGTGTGTCACATGAAAGACTCTGCTATATTGCATATGCACTGGTGTCTCTTACCAACAGATACTGTCATGGGTTTGTCACAGAACATGGTGTTCCTGACCTGATATGTACGTCCCTGGACTATATGCAGTGAGACATGAGTGTGCACACTGGTTATGTGTCCCAGGCAGGTATGCCCCTAGCCTTATGCTGCATTATGCTGTCACCCAGACCAATGCCACAATACAATCAGGGAATGATTGTCCTTAACATGTGCACATTTATCCTGTGATATTCCAGGGGTTCCAGGACCTGTCAGTCTGGGATGATATGGTAAACAGACCATGATGCTCTGTGAGAGATGGCTTCCATCTGTCTTCACTGGTCTTCATGCATCTGGCACTGGATCTTGCCAGCCCCATAGTGACTCCATTATTAAAAGTGGTGAAGTTATCACTACCAACATATAAGTGTCAGTGCAGCACACATTGAAGGCCATGCTGCTAAATGCTAGAGATGTACACATGACTTTGCCCTCATTGCAAGCAGCTCTAACCCTGGGAACTGCAGATATCTGTGCAGTCACACAGACCATGGTTCAAAGTTGTAGAGAGCACCCCAGCCTACCTGGTCAACCATCCTATCATACATTCAGAAGCCAAAGTGCAGCCGGTAATGCCATGGGATAGGGGGTTTCTGTATATATAAGACACATACACACCTCCATGCTGTACAGGCAGTAAGACACACAGGGGACACTACAGGGGTAGTTCACCATTGCCAGCACACATCTATTCAAATCACAGCTAGCTACCGGCCACCACATGTGACCAGGAAGCCCATTCAGTCTATGTCAACCTCATCAACTGTATTAGAAGTCAGGTCTTTACCCTGATCCTGGGTCAGCTGAATGACCCTAACATACATTATAAGATATACCCATGCGAGCACACAAATGGCCAGAGAGCCATTAACAGTGGACATACACACACCTAGGTGCAGCCAGGGGCTACCCCCACATGAGGTGAGGGAGTATTTTAGTTGACATTACACAACACAGGTTACCACTGCAGCATCACTATAGTGTCATCCTCCATGGCAAAGCAACCATCATGTGGTCATTTTTGCAATCACCATATTCCACAATACCCATCTAGCTAGGGCAGCCATACAAACTTCTCCAACATGGCTGCATCCTCCTGGGGGGTATACACAGCCTCATAGCTCAAACTATCATTAAGGACTGGCACCAATATCCACACATACACACAAGTGCTATATGTGCATTTGTATAGCTGCATGTAGTCAGGTATATTTATTTATTTATTTTATTTTATTTTATTTTACATTTGTTAACCGGGCTAGTCCAACTGGATACATGTCCATTTTCAGTAGAGGCCCGGGGAGATAAGCTCCACATTAAGTAAATAATACAGATCAGCATACCCAACAGGCTTACAGCATCCTCTGCTAGGATATGTACACCTGTCTGGTGGACATCTGGAATGCATACTGTCCATAACAGGGATGACATACTGCTGTCTGAGACAAAGTAGGGGCAGGTGCCCAATATGGAGCAATGTCTCCTTAGCATGTACATGGGAATGGGATCAGTCCTGCAAACCTGCACAACAAACACAGAGCTTATATTGTCCACATCCACTACAGACAGTCATCTCCCCTACTGTACATATGTCTGAAACAGCACAGGAAACACCTGCAGCTGCCCACTTGTGGTGCTCAAGGATACCAGCTATACTAGTGTTGTTGGAATAGCATACTGGATGCCTGACAGAGTTGGTGTAGGCTTCACCCCCTGTCTTTTCGGTCAGTACATCAGGATAGCCACAGTACCTCCCCCATCTTGTATATGTAGAGAACAGGTCACAACTGCCATGTGAAAGTCATGGTATACATCTGCCAATGGAGACTATCACATCACAGGATGCATCCTACATAACCCCAAGCATAACCTTAAAACACCATAAGGAACCATATTCAAAAGAGGACTGACTACCGCCTTTGTCCCAGCTGATTGATGGATGATCACTGTCACCCCTTTAGACTAAGGTGGAGCATCCCTCACTCAGTCAAATGGTAGACCCAGTGGCCTAACTAGGCTGTTCTGCAAGGCCATAGCACAGTTTATAGTGAACCCCAGTAACAAGCACATTGGCGACCTGCACACATTCCATCATGCACACTTAGGCTTTGTCAAGGAAGGGTTCATGTCTGTTGCACTCGGTTTACCTCTATGACACATTCACCAAAGCCATGGACAGGGGGTGACAGTGCAAACTGCCTACCTTGACCTGGACAAACTCTGTGACAGCATAACCCACATGGCCATTATAGATATAACACCCCCAAGTATGCAACACACTGTATGTTACCATAGTGGTAGCACACCAGTGCAGTGACGCAACCCACCTATTCCACATAGGGGAATCCACCTCAAGCGTTTGACCCATAACTAGGTGTGTAACCTGTTGTTCCATGTTTGGGTCTTTGTTGTGTGTGATGTACATTTCTGAGGTGCATGTAACAGCCATTAGCCTATGTCTGACCATGTCTGTGGATGACTGCATGCTGTGTGCCATTACTGGATGCCCTAGTGATGTCGACATCTGCCTAGGAGGGTCTCACACAGATGCATGACTGTTGCCAGACACATGGCCTCAGGCCACATAGCAGGACATGCAGTGTCAACCCCTTTGGGGAGAGTGACATCCCCACATAGTAACATCCTAGGCACACAATCAGTTGTGAAGGAGCTGTGGACACAGGTCTTTGGCAACATGAGATTTCAACACAATGTTGCTCTCATTGTAAGCTAAACCTTGTACCTGGCCCATGTCATACATAAGGGTATGTCATCAAGGGACATGGGGTATAAACACCCCCATATTCCCCCCATTGAGGCCCATTATTGTGTATAATTCCCTGTACATCATTCATATCACTCAGCACATGCATCAGCTGAGGACATCACAGAGGTTTCCCACAAGGGGATACCAGGGCATCAAACATCGACTATACACCGATAGGCTATAAGGGCAACCCTCTACCCTGTCTCATGCATACTTCTCAGGGGTGACCTCAGTGTGGCATGAAATGCAATCATGGACTCCACATTGCTGGGCTGTTGTACAAGTGCAACTCATGCTCCACTCTAACACACACACACACACACACACACACACACACACACACACGCATGCCCTCAACTTGGCATGTAACATGAACTGGGCATGTTGGCAACTCAGATGTGTGTCCCACGCAATCACCCTGTGGTGGAATGGGCACCCTGTCCACATCAGGCAGGGTACCTCTTTACACCTTTGCAGGCATAACCTGGATAACTGGATGGCTAACTGCACATACACCCTACAGATAAACACTTGGGATACCATCTGTGTCCCTGTTGGACTGGGGCATCAGGTGCTGCCTTGCATACACATTAGCTAACATCTGGCCTAGGCATATGGCTGTTCAGTGCCCATAGCCTAGTAACCTCATATGGTACCAGGAATACCGGATATGGACTGAGTGTTGTGACAGACTGTGTTGTTATGCGTCCACACCCATCACTACCATTGACTGTTGGGTGTCCCCTATGGGCAACGTTACAGTACCATGTCATCCAGCCTACATCAGACAAATAGGTGAGTGGTAATACAAGTGTATGTGGACATTCCAGCAACATCTGTGCTACAAAATAACTGAGAGCAGTACATATGTGGTGTAAGGTGTCCTCCTCATAGGTGTCTGACATCTGCAGTACCCAGTTGTTTGCAGAATGTGTACATGTGCCTGATAGATGTAGACCCCCTGCCAGATAAATGTGGATTTCTGGACACCGGATGAACAATATGTGATGGCTGCCCCCAGAGTTTGGGGAATGTGTCTGTTACATGCCAGACCCCTGGAAACACAGTAATGGTACATTAATATTTGGTACTGTATTCATTCCCTTAAATTGCATGCTCAATATGCATGCACTGCTGTTGAGGCAGAGGTAGTGCCCCCCCACTACTAGTGCCTATAATCTGCTGTTGAGCTGCAGGGGGTCACCAGGTATGCTAGCCATAGGTGTCAGGCAATGGGATACAGGTGTGGAGTACACATTGACCTAGTCAGAGTATGTCAGGAACTGTCAGGGACACCTGGACAATCTTTGAACTAAGCCTGTATGACATTCACAGACTGAGAGGGGCTCACTGACAGTACATGATGTGATATGCCAGCTGTATCCACCAGTACTTACCGTCAGTATTGTACAACAGACAATCTAGTAGCAGTCATATGTGAGCTCAACATTGCTGGGGTGAGTCAGGGGCCAGAGCTGTGATCTATGTCACTGCAGACAGAGCCATAAGGGATGGCCGTAGGAGCTGGACAACAGTCTAACAGTAACATGTCAGTCCAAGAAATGTGGTTGAGACCTACTGTGTAAATTCCTATTTCCCATGACTGCATCCCCCCAACTGCATTCCATTACATGCTTAATTCTATGACATACCTGGTATAATGCTTTACTCCTTTGTGAGAAGAAATCCAGTTGTAGTCAATTAGAGAATCATGGTCTGTCTTCATGAAGAAAGTGTCAGACCTTCTTTACCATAGGCATCAGCTTGCCTTTTCTAGGTGATGCTCATGAACAGTGATTGCTTGTGCACCAATCTGTGACTCCCACTAGCAAATTGCATCCAGAACAGCTGGGTTTCATTGCCATTGGCCAATGACATGGGAACACAGTCCTATAATTAAGGCCTTCATGTAGGCCTAGACCCTTTTCCTGGCCTGTGAGGAGGACATTAATGAGGATTGGGGGCTACAGCATCACAAAGGGTATGTAGAAATTCTGTTCACTGTTTGGATTGAAGTGTTGTGTCCACAGTTTTGCATGCTATGTTTGGCCATTGTTAACAGAGTTTGTGATTCTGTGGAAAGTTACTGTGTAACAATGTGTGTTGGGCTCAGTAAGGAGACAGGCAGATGTGAATTTTATACAGCCTTTTTATCTGAATGTGCATGCTGCTGCAGTTGATGCTGGTGTATCAGTTGTGAATGTTTGTAGGGGGGGCTGTGATACATGTCCCTGCACCTGAACATTCCCCCCAACCCTTTATGTATGGGTGTTGTGTGGATGCCCTGTTATAGGTGTTTGGGAGGTATGGTAGGTCTATAGCAGGTAGATGAACATATTGATGCATGTGTAGCAGGCTGCAGTTGCTACATTCTGTCCAGGAGTCATACTGGGGATTGTGAAGACATTGGGGGACAGCAAGCTGTATATGTCAGTGAGGGAGCAGTGTCAGCTCTTGTGTCATAGCATGGCCAGGTTGAGAGTACTCATTACAGTTCACGTGAGGCATGTGCCTCTGGTACATATGTTATATAGCAGTACTATCCAGAGAGTGGTAGAGGAGGTTTAGGACACATATTGATATTTGTGACATGTGTCCCACCCTCCAGACCTTTGACATGCTACTGTGTGTGGCAGTGATTGTGGCAGCAGCAACCAGGTCTGCTGGACATTATAGGGCTCAGGTATTTGTAGGTTCTATTGCCAAACATGTAGTTGTCATGCAACAGACTGGATTGTGGGCCTAAACTGTGGGTGTCTAGATATCAGACATGCTGGGAATGTTACAGATAGAGTTATGGAGTAATTATTATGGGAGGTGTAGTTGCAAAATCATGTGCATGCATACAGCGTGTTACACAGGATTGGCATGAGCATGTGTGTTTGGTTGGCTATGATGTGTGACACTGACCTGTCTGTCATGCTTTTATAAAATTAATCTGCACTGCCTTGCCATTACATCAGCACACAGAATACCTTTGATGACAACCATGCCATACATAGGTGACACGACTGTGGACATTCTGCAACAGTCTGTGCAGTTGTCAGCTGTACCTGATATCATTGGCCTCCCGTCAATCCATCAACATGTCTTTGGCTGTGTACTGGTTCAGTGTCCGCATCACAGGTCCAAGTACACTGTCATTTATCACATTATATGTAGAAGTTGTGTCACTGGTACTCAGGATATCTTCATAACAATAACAGTAATACCCCAGAATTGAGTTTGCCTACTGATGTATTGCAGTGAACTGTAGTTTAGAGGGTCCTGGGACCAATACTTGGCAGGCGTGTCTTTTTTCCCTATTGTTACATCAATGTACTGCATGAGATATTTAGAAAAAAAGAGTAATTCCCCACAGCTGAGTTGGCCTAGTGGTGTGTTGCTCTGACTGTAGTGCAGAAGGTCCTGGGCTCAATACTTAGCAGTGGTGTCTTTTTTCCCTAATTTTACATCACTGTACTGCATGATATATTTAGAAAAAAAAAAAAAAAAAAAACAGCAATTTGCCAGCACTGAGTTTGCCTAATGGTGTGCTGCTCTGGCTGTAGTTTAGAAGGTCCTGGGTTCAATAGTTGGCAGGGGTGTCTTTTTTCCCTAATGTTACATCACTGTACTGCATGATATATTTAGAAAATAAACAGTAATTCCTCAGAGTGGACTTGGACTAGTGGTGCATTTCTCTGTAGTGCAGAGGGTCCTGGGCTTGAGACTTCCCAGGGCTGGTTATGTTGGTGGTGGGAAGAACAGTGTCTTAATCCGATAGGGTGATTAAAGCAGGTTTGTGTGATGTGCCACAATGCCAAGCAGCGAATACTGATGCTTAAACCCACCCTATTTCCAAAAAAAGAAAATAAAAGAGGGGTGATAGGAAAGTGGTGAAATGGGAGCAAGCAGGGAGAAAAACAATATGAAAGGCAGCTAGGGATGTGCAGGACGGCTGTAGGAAAGGAGCACAGCACTCCATTTCTTGTTCAGCAACAGCTGTGCATGATGTGGACAATTTGGAATTTGTAGCCTCACACCCCACAGGGGTTTGGGCGACATAGGTTTATTGATTAATTGATGGGATAATTGATTCATGGCAGTGTACATTGGTGTAAAATGGAGAGCTATGTATGGGATGAAATTCTTTTTGGGACAGATGCCCATTGTTTTTAAGGTGAGAGTGGGATGTTGGGGAAGAGTCGTAGGTATGTTTGGAGAGGTAAGTTGGTTTGGAGAGGTTGCTTTTGCAGACAGACAAGATAACCAAAACAGCAGACAGGGGAGGTGTATGACACATGAGGGGGATAAACACCTTGGATGGGGAGGGTGGTTGGGAATCGGAGGACCAAGTGCACCCAGATGGCAACAGTGAGACTGAGATCCCCACCCATGGGCAGTTACCCCTGCCCCTTCATGGCCCTGAAGGTGGCTGTGCTGGGGGCTGGGCATCAGGGCCAGCCTGCCTCCAAGGTGCACCAGTCTGCTATCGATCTGGTGCAGTCTATCATCCAGATCACATCACACCATACCTGAAACTTGATTCTGGGTGACAGTCTCCTGTCTGCGCCCGCGCTCGGGGGGGGGGGTCAGGCCCCATCCCCTGAGGCAGTTTTATCCAAGGATGGTGCAGGAACAGCAGAAGGAGCAGCTCCAGGTTGGGTACCAGACATGCTGGGACCTGGTGCCATGGCCAGATGAGGTGGGATAGGTGGATCAGCCGGAACCAGCCTACCCAATCGTGCTATGGTGTTGAGGTTTGTCAAGGTGTATTGGTTAGTCATGAACAAAACATTTCAACATTAGTTATAACAGCATGCATGGGTGTTCCAATTAACCCAGAACAATAGAATTGCATAGCATACGGAACACAGATATAAATGGAATAACAGTCATTATTTTATCAGCATGCCAGTAACAGTTACAGCAAAAGGCTAACAACAGTGGAATTTCAACAAGGTATGTTAGTATGCAACCATTGAAATATATAACCAATAATACAACATAAGGCCCAACATTCAGTTTTGAGAACAACATATGTATAAATGAAACCATGCCAATAGTAAAAGAATAATAATTTGTGATGCCGATAAGGGGTGGGGGAGAGAAAAACATTCCATTAATAACTGTATAGGCTATATTTTTTATAACAGTACTGCTGAATACTCTACTTGTCTGCCCCTACTTTACAACTACATGTGCTATATAGCTTCTGTAGCACGTACATACCTCTCAAGCTGTCAACATGGCATGGTATGGGCCAAGCTGTAAGAACTATAGTTACATAACTACAGGGGACTTGTACATGTTTGGGTTACATATATGTCTAACAAGGTGTACTGTGCACTGATGTTGTGTGAGTGTGCTACTGGCATACTTCAACTGGATTTATATCTGTGTCCAAGGTTATTGGCAACAGTGATCACTATCCATGACAGCATCACATTTGAGAGACATGTATCGTGCACAGTGCATGGAGTATATACCTATCCTGCTGTCATTTGTAGGCATGGTAAACATTAGTATACCCTTCATAAAGCTACTACAGACATTTCTTTACCTGTATGTCCTGTGTGGGGAATATCTGTTCTCAGTACATAACTGTTTCTATAAATAGTCAGTACTACTTGTCTGTTACTATAAATAAATCATACTACCGGTCCCTGGATTCAAACCCTGGTCTGTGTGTGGAAAAATAACAACATATGTATTGCTTATCACACTGAGCTAATGGACCACTGCTGTATGTTGGTTGACTGATATGTGCATAGAGCTCACCTGCTAACAAAGTCTGACCTGGTAATATCAGTAGAGTGTCACAGGAGACTCCAGTGAAAACTGAACATACATGAATGAGATTCATGCATGACAGGGATAGTAGGTGAAGTGTGTTTTAATACTTGGAATACAGGTGTAGACAATTAACCCCAAGTGGATGGGTATATGTGTGATCTGTACAGATCATATCAGGCTGTTGGGATGCCTACCTGAACCATATACATTTGCAGATGCTATATTTGCAGTCTACAGTTACTACTGTGTCACACTTGCCTGCATCAGCATACCTACATTAAGGAATGCATATAGCTGAAATGCAAAAGTTAACAGCAGACAATCCTGATGGGAAACCACTACAATACCTTACACATTACTATTCACGGTTCACATGTTAGTGCATAACATCTATCAAATTGCATTCTATCTTGTACTACAGCTCCACATCTACACTTTCGCATAACAGTTCTTTTGCAGCCAAACTTCAGTCACTTCATGGTGTTATACCCATATTTGCTTTTCAACACCTATTAACTTAGACATCTTCAACAACCAAACAGAATACACATAACAATTGCCAGAAGACAGCTTTATTGAGAGTGACATGACACAGTCATTGGTATACATTTGACAAACTTTATTGTACTCCAGTTTACATAATGCATGCATTGATGGTATGCTGTTATTACAGAACCTATGCAATGCTAACACTTTTACCTCCACAATTCTGACTGCAGTTGTACTGTATTTACTGTAGATCATGAATGAATGTCACTTATTCCCTTCATATTTAGAATGCCAGTGTACTTTATTACCAGATCATAGTATTAATACTGTATACACATGTCATTCCTACACATTATTACTGTTATTACAGTACAGTCAGAACAGAATACCTACTGGCAGTTACTACTGTACTCTTTCTTATTAATATTACTATATATTGCAAGATATATCTGTACTCACCACACTCTTGGCGCATCCTTGCTAGGCACGCCATGTGGGCCTTCAAGTTGCAAGTCCTCCCCTCTGCAGCTTTGGGAAGGGAAACACACAATTATGTGTACCTGTGTATCACATATTCATGCTAGAATTTCATAAAGCAATGGTTCCTATACTTACAAACTCCTGGGTCATTCCCATTCCAAACATCTTGGATCCATTGGGCCAAGAGCACCCCCTTCCTCTGCTTCAGGTCATCATAATGATGATGATGCACCTGCTCACCAGTGGAGGGGATTCCAGTGTCATTGGTGAGGTCATGTGCCAGATGGTCCCAGGCCTCAGACTTGTATTCAGAGCCCTAGTACTGCCCCTGCAACAGTCTGTTGTCATGACCCTTAACAAGCACCACAGCCATGACCCTGGACTTCAACATGCCCCAGCACTGTACCCGAAAGTGCACTCCCTCTCCAACTCCAGCCATAGCTCCTGCAGTGATTAAACTCCAACAGCTCCTGACTGTATTCCCACCTATGCAGCTTACATAAAGCTATTTTCCCACCATTTCCCACCATTGGACCATTTTTAAAAATGCTAAGCAAAGCTTAGCAGTGCGCAAACCCACTAAGCTTAGTTGAGCAGTGCTTAAAGTGGCAAATGCTTATAAGTACTTAGCAGTGCACAAATCCGCTTAGCACAGCTGAGAACTGCTTAGAATGGGACTGTGTAGCAATGCTCAAACCGGCTAAGTGGAGCTAAGCATTGCTAAGTATTGCTAAGACAGGTTCTGTTTGGGCATTGCTTAGCTTGGCTTAGCAGTGCTTAGAAAAATTTAGATAAGGGCAAACAAGATTTTTAAATACTAACAAAAATATATATTGACATTAATTACTCATTATTGATACTTTATTATTATGTGTATGTATTTTACTTTGCATGACCTCACCCTATGTACTATAATTACATTACCATGGTGAGTGATTGAACTATATTGGACACTTGTGTTAAACTGGAGGTTTTTACCTCATAACTCCACTGACACTGGGATTCTGGACCAGCTGTACTAACCTGGTTGACAAATATCAATAACTACATCAATAACAAAAAGTAGAAATAGAAATCGAACTGCTTCCCAATGTACAAGCTGAATAGTCTGTGCTGGTATTCAAACCATGCATCTACTGAACACGAAGCTGTGACTCTAACCATTCAGTTAACTTGGCTGTGACAACTTTAGCTATGCATTTCTATATAGCTTTTGTTTACATTTAGGCACTGCTGAGCAACGTGCCACACAAACCCGCTCAGCTATGCTTAAACTTGACAAACATAAAAAAAAACAAAAAAAAAACATAAAATAAAAACTCACATTTGCACATTTAATTTCCATGCTATACAGCACTCTGACAGTACAGGGAGTGTGTTACAGACACTGTAACACATCCCCTAAAGCTACATTTTCATACTGGCCATGGACACACTTTATGTAACATTTTAGTGCAGTATGGCACTTTGAAAGTGCAGGGGTGTGTGTTACGGACACTGTAACACATCCCCTTTGTGACATACATAAATATAATTATGAATAAGTGTCCAAGGACACTTTAATTGCATCTTTTAGTGCTGTACAGCACTTTGATAGTGCAGGGAGTGTGTTACACATCTGCAGGCACTGTAACACACCCTCTAGCACTGATTCAGTAACCGTGTACATGGCTCTCCCTCAGTAGCATGCCTTCATGAATATGCAAGGTGCACTGCCAAGGGGGAGCTGCAGACACAGCCATGATACACTCTGTGCAGGACTTGTACTATTCCTATATGGAGTTTATTAAATCTGGGGAAATGCTTTGAAAAACAGAAATCACATCTTCAAAGTCTGAGTATACAAAAAGGTATATACACAAAGTACATGACTGAAATAACAGATACATAAATGTCAGAAAGGTTTAATAATCAATAATAAAAGTATTTAGCATGGTTACATTTGTTGAGGGCAGAAATAATAACCTGAAAATGATTTAACTTTAAAATACATTTTAATAAAACAACAAAGACAGAAGTGTGGTATTGGTATTAAGCATATTTTTGTTAAGGGGAAGATAACTGAAGATGTGACAACAAATGTGTAGTTCTGAGAACCATAAAATTCAAAGGAAAAGAGAAAGAGAATGATAAGAGAAATGGCAAAAGGAAAATAGTAAGGAAATATTGTCAAATTTGAAGAAACTGTATCAGAAAGATTCTGGAACTGATGATCTTATGCATATTTATAATTAATAAGTTTATATGGCTTAGAAGCTGTAACATGAAATAATTGGTTTATTGTAAACTGGCATTGTGGCACAATGGTATATACAATTGCTTATAAGACCTTTTTTTTCACATTTTAATTTAAAGAGTTTTTTCTGCATGTTTAATTTCTACACATTGTTCTTTCTTTGATACACAGACTGAATATAGTAACTTACCATGATGAATGTTCAATTTCTGTGTTTGAATGAATTTTTTGTTGTAAGATCTAAGTGATCTCTTTGAATATATCACTGCATCAGGTCTGAAATAGCAGGACATTTGTTAGGTTGATATAAAATGTTGCTCATGTTATTACTGTGCAATAAACTCAAATAGTGTTCTAATTCTAGTCTTTAGAGCTCTGTATTGGTATCTTCTGTTTTGCTGGCTAAACACAAATTTTAAAATTTTATTAGAGCATTCTTTGAGTTTAAGTTTATGGGCATAGATAGACTGATAAGGAATAAAGAGGGGGACCATGGTTACTACTATTAGAAAAGAAAGAATTGATGTGGCAATTATGCCTTGAAGCAGGATCCTTAGCCAGGGTTAAATGAAAATATAATTATTGGGTGTATCCTAAAGCTAAAGGCACTGGAAAGGTGATGGTCGTGGATATTATATATGTATATTATGGAAATTTACTTCATGGTATGATTTTTTATCTGAGGCAAGGTTTTATAAAATATGTATAAACAATGACATTATTTATAATGTACATGTATAGCTTTACGGGTCAATAGGCTGGTACTCTTTTAGACTATGTGGGCTTGACTGGTTGCCTTGGTGGGAGTCAAACCCTGCTGTTTCTGTTTTTGAGGTGGGCACCCCAATCATTATGCTATTATTCCTTTCATTGGGTTTAGATTTATTTTTTTCTAACTTTAAAAGTTAAATATATATTGATTGTGAATATCCATTTACATTTTATATTGTTATACTTTGATTTTTATAAGGGTGTAAAATATTAATTTAAGTAGGAAAGTTTTATTGAAGTTTCATGCTAAAAAAGGTGTTTTCAGAATTGTTGCACACTGTATTTATTTGGCGTGCAGATTAAAGGAAAAAAGGTGTTGGGTCACTTTAAATGCTGTTAGACGGGGTGGGTGTGTACCAATATATTGATGGGTGTTATTTATTTAAATTAATTTGTTTGATTTTTATCCATTTGTAACTGATGAAGTCTGCAGAGGTAGCAAAAGTGCTTATGATTTTTTAACATCTGCATTTAATAAATATTTGGATCTCTGACAAGCTGTTGCCATGGAGCTGCTTTACCTTGCTTGTGGATGGGTTGGTTTGTTCCAGAGTTTTCTTAGCCTGCAGTGTGCTTGGCTTTGTCTGTAATGGTGGAAAGCAGTGGAAACAGCTCACAGGATTTGTTTTTAAAAAGAAATAGTGATCCCGAGGACATTCAAGTTTCTGTGGGGAACTTGACATTGCTTGTTGAACAATTAACAAAAAGAGTGGATTTATTAACAGCAAACAGTTGTGGTACACACCTGGGAACCAGCAGGAATGGTGAGAGAGAGGGAGAAGGCAGTAACAGTGTGAATATGTTTGAAAATGCTGAAATGAATCGGGAGCAGAGCCTAAACTCCTTAAATTACCAACAAACCAACCAAGGTAATGGTTTTAATATTAGTAGAGGAGTAAATGACTATGAAAGTATTGAAGGGACTAATACTATGCTTAATGTAAACCAACAGGCAGCAATGGACATTTCAGTATTGTATAGTTGGCTGAAAAAAAAGTTTTGGATTTTTTAATACTAATGTAAATATGCAGAATGGGGACATTAAGGTTAAATAGTCTGATTTTGACCAACAGTTATTGAAATACAAAAAAATTACAGCTTGAAAGTGAGTATTTTAAGCAATGTGTTGGTTCCATAATAGTTCCTAAAGGACTGAGAAGTTGGACATTTCCTACAGGACTAATAGAGAATTCCCCATTACATCTGGAACTATTGGAAATGTTTGATAGACATGGTTGTAAACTTTTAGAACTGTTAATAAAATACAATGTGAAAGAAATTGATAGATTGGGATCTGAACTAAAAAGACTGGAAAAAATGATTGTGGAAGATGTAAGTTACCAGTTATTTAAATATGAACATGGGCAGATATACAAAAGGATAGAAGCCCATTTAAATATGCTGCAGGTGGTGAAGGTAAGAAAGTTAAATAGAGACATTAATGATTATGCCAGTGGGGTTGCATACCCAAAGCCCCCTAGATCCCAGGGTACGGAGCCAAGACATCAACAAAGGAACTGGGGTGTGAATTATCAAAGTATATGTAAAGAAGTGGTTGTTGGTGTAACTGGAAGAGGTGAACTGAAAGATGAGAGGGAGGAATTCCCCCCATTGTCACCACAACAGTCTGAACATCCTAACTACCACCCCCTACCAAGGTGTTCACAGAGAATACATAATAGGCAATTAAATATGAATCAAGGGGTACATTTGCCTGATGAGCAGCACCAACATTTTCAGATTCCCCAGAAGCCATACAAGAACAGGTCATTATATGGGACCAGGCCTACAACCATGTACCAGAAGAGAGGGTGTTATCGAGCATGGAGGAAATGAGGACTATACATAATATAAATGAATTGGACAGACAATCTAGAGGGGGGTGTGGTTGTAATTGATAACAAAGAACAAGATTTTCATGTATACAATTATTCAATGCTGAATGTGGACGTAAGAGTGGCAAACACCTTAGCAAGAGGTATGACTTATGTGCCCAATAGGGGCCCAAACTTGGCTAATCTGTATTTGCCTTTAAAATTATTTTTAAGGAAAGTCAAATTTAATATCATGTTTGAAAATAATAGTAATACCATGAAGGAATATTATGTTTCTAGTTCATTCAATCCACCATTTCACCCATTGTTAGCAACATTTAAGAGAACCTGTCAAATAGATATGAAACAAGAGTATATTCGACACAACAAGAATAGGAATAAAAATAATATGAGGGCATATGGATCAATGAATTGTGATGACAATGAGAGGCAGGTAATGAATTTTCTAAAAAGAAGTCAGGTAATGAAACCAGATAAAGGGGGTGGGGTAGTGATAATGGACAATGATGCTTATATGAAAAGAATGGAGAGCATTTTGATGAATGATACCTATGAATTAGCACCATTAAATGAGGTTAATGGGGCATACCATAGAATAAATATGCAGTTGGAACGATTTATTTATACAGCAACGTGTGAGTATTGAGATTTTTAACCTACCTTAGTATAACCCACCAGGTAACACCAATAAAGTTTGGTGTACCTAAAATGTATAAGTCACTTGAAAATTCACCACTACAGCTGATAGTCGGTGATAGATCAGTTATATATGCAATAGCTAAATTTTTGGATTCTAAGCTGAAAGGGTATATGAAAGAGGAAGGAAGAACTTGTAAATACTCCTGGGATTTTTTGATGAAGATCCAAGGAATGTTTTTTGAGCCACAGGATTTGTTAGTTACTATAGATTTTAAAGATTTATACAGTGTAATATCCCAGCATTTAGGGATAGAATGGGTCTGTGAATTTTTATTATGGAAATGAGCCCCACAAGATGAGATAAATTTAGCAGAAGAATTCTTAGAAATAGTTTTGAAAAACAATTATTTAATGGTTGGGAGAAAGTATTATCTTCAGAAAAAAAAGGAGTAGCCATGGGGTCCCCATGTGATGGCATATTGGGAAAAAGAATATCTAGAACCTTCCCATTATCTTCAAAGTATAAGATTATATACACCCTTCCTAGACAATGTATATATTTTATGGAAAGGGAGCCTAGTGGAATTATATGGTTTTCTGGAATATATCAATAATACGACAGAGTTTTTGACCTTTTCTCACAAAATAAATAGAGATAGAATCACTTATTTGGATGTATTATTAGAAAAGGACTATGAAAAAAGCAATATATTGCAAAAATACATCGGAAAGAGACATTTTCTAACAGTTTTTACACTTTGATAGTGCACATCCATACCATCAGAAAAGAGGAGTAGTGAAAGGGCAATTGGTACATGTGGCAAGAATGGTGACAAGGGAAATGGACTTTGAAAAAGAATGTGATTTTATGAGGTCCCTATTTTTAAAAAGAGGGTACCCAGAGAAGCTAGTGGAGAACTTGATAAGTGAAGTAAGCCAGAAGCATATTAGGGGTTTTTATAAACCATTATTGTGTATGAATATGAATGAGAATAATATTAATATTCGAGAAATAAGGCTATTACTGCCTACAGAATCAGTTGAGCATGGAATAAAAATGCATGATTTAAATACACTCAAGGAAGGGAAGGAGTTTAATTATATAAGTAGTTTTATTATGACATACTTTGAAGGGCCTGTTCACTTAGAAGAATCCTAAATAAAAATTGGCAGTTACTTAGAGATAATATCATCCTTAGGGTAAAATTAGACCCAGCCCCTAATATTGTGTATCGGAGGGATAAAAATATTAAAATGATTTTGGAAGCAGTGAATAATAATAGGGGATGGAATTGGAACAAAAAGGGACCATTAAATGTGGTAGATGCCATTACTGTAAATATTTGCATGAAAGAACAATATTTCAAATTAAGGGTAAACAGTATAAGGTTAATGAAAATGTTAGGTGTGAAACAAAGAAAGTAATCTACTCGGCACAATGTACCCTCTGCCCAGGATACTATGTAGGCAAAATGGATTGGACATTGAGAGAGAATTTACAAACACCTGTATAGTATCAGGAAAGTGAATTCAAACAAAACACATCATATGCTGTGGTGGTGGTGCTGCGGTAGCGTTGTCACCTCACAGTAAGATGTTGTCCTGTTCGATTCTCAGCTAAAGCGTCTTCTGTGTGGAGACATGCATGAATGGGCATACCTTCATTGAAGGTTGTGTGTCAGGGCTGGCAACTTAGTATGTAAAAATCTACTGCCAATCATTAGTGGACCGGAGTTCCGCTGTGGCGACCCCTAACCGGGAAAAGCCGAAAGATACAACAACAACTGGCTAAACACATCATGGAAAATCCAGAGCATGGATTTAAGTTTATGGACATAGACTGATAGGGAATGAAAGAGGGGGACCATGGTCACTACTATTAGAAAAAAATAATTGATGTGGCAATTATGCCTAGAAGCAGGATCCTGGCCGGGGTTAAATGAAAATATATCTGTTGGGTGTATCCTAAAGCTAAAGGCACTGGAAAGGTGATGGTGGTGAATATTGTATATGTATAGTATTGAAATTTATTTCATGGTATGATTTTTTTATCTGAGACAAGGTTTTATAAAATATATATAAACAATGACATTATTTATAATGTACATGTACAGATTTATGGGTTGGTGCCAGGTTTGGTGCCCTTGTAGACTATGCGGGCTTGACTGGTTGCCTTGGTGGGAGTCAAACCCTCCACCTTCTGTTTTTGAGGTGGGCACTCCAGCCATTATGCTATTATTCCTTTCACTTAGTTTATGTTTTTTTTTGTAACTTTAAAAGTTAAATATATATTGATTGTGAATACTCATTTACATTTTATATTTTTATACTTTGATTTTTATAAGGGTATAAAATATCAATTTAAGTAGGAAAGTTTAATTGAAGTAACATGCTAAAAAAAGGTGTTTTTAATACAAGTATTTCAGTATTGTTATACATTGTATTTATTTGGCCTGCAGATTAAAGGAAAAAAGGTGACAGAACACTTTAAATGCTGTTACAAGGGGCGGGTATGTACCAATATATTGATGGGTGTTATTTATTTAAATTCATTTGTTTGATTGTATCCATTTGTATCTGATGAAGTCTGCAGAGGCAGACAAAAATGCTTATATTACGATTTTTTAACATTTGCATTTAATAAAAATTTGAATCTGTGACAAGCTGTTGCCATGGAGCTACTTTACCTTGCTTGTGGATGGGTTGGTTTGTTCCAGGGTTTTCTTAGTCTGCAGTGTGTTTTGTTTTTATTCTTTGAGTTTATTTAAGTGTTTTGATTGGATATTAGTTAAGACTGATGAAGGTATGTTGAACATGATATGGTTTGATATATAATGGTAGACTTAATTTATGATTGTCTTTTTAGTAAAGTGGTTGATATGCCTGTCACATTTTAAGTTATGATAACTCCAAGTAGTTTTACTTAGAATATGTGTTCAGTTTGTGTGCTGTCAAATGATGTAGTTTGAATTTGTTGCAGATTTTCTTGAACAGAGATAGAGCTAAATAGCATTACTTTATTTGTATTTATTTGTTTGTATTTTGTAGTAGTTAGGAGTTTTGGAACCATGTCTCAAGAGCATTGAAGTATTTTTGAGTTATGGCTTGAACTTATGGTAAAACAGTGGCTGAGCATAACAACATTAAAATTATATTGAGCAATATTTGCAGATCCACCTTAGGTATGCATTTTATTTATGAAGATGTTAAATAGTACTTCTCCCAGAATGGATCCATTTTGTACTCCAACTGATACAAATATGAAAGAAGAAAAAGAGGCTTTCTAGTGTATCTTTTGTACACACTGATTTAGGTAGAAATTGTAGTAGTGTTATTAATATCCAGTTTTGTTAGTCAAGTAGGAGTATTTGATAAGATACTGTAATAAAAGCTTTACCAAGATCTAGGAATAGAAATGCTACTAGCTCATCATGATTACATTTTAATCGTGTAAAGAAATGTTAATAATTTTGTTTTTGTTCTATGATGTGGTAGGAATCCAAACTACGTAGGGGATATCAGCTCCTTATTAAGTTTGTGGATTATGGTTTGGCTATAAACATCCTTTTCATGGGTTTTTGAAAGAGGGTACAGCTGCTATTAGTCTACAGTTGGTAGGACTATGGTAGTGCTGATTTATGGACTGGAATAATGTAAGATTGCTTCCATATTATGACAGCATGTGATTCGTTGATGGGTCAATGTTTTATGATAGGTACATGATATGTTATTGGTTTGGCAGCTATTTTGAGATATTCTGAAGAGCGAACCTAGTGTTAATGATGTAGCTTTCAGCTTCTTTTTTTAAACACCTTTATTCAGTTATTACTTATGATAGAGGCAAACTTAAATTTATATAAAAGAAAACAAACCATTTTTAACATATTTACAGTTACAAGCATTATACATCACATATATTCTTCTGTACAATATAATCAATCCAACATTATACAAGTTGGTCATTTCCTTCCTTCTTTTAAACCTCATTCCTCATCCAAAACATTTTCTTTCATGTATTGCCCCCACAATTTCCATTTTTTTATGTAACTTGCTCCTATCCTTTTCTAAAGATCCCACTTACAGTTCTTTTTATCTCTGTTACAATATTCCCTACTTCAAATACAGTCGGCTTAGATTTTGATTTCCATTTTCTATTAATTACTTTTTTGGCGGCCACAATAATTAAACTTAACAAGGCCTTACTATGTCTAGACAGTTCATATCCTGTATCACAGCTCAAAAAATCATTATCCATTTGCTCGCCAAATTTTCCTGACAGAGTACTCTGTAGGGAATTTTTGAT
Organism: Protopterus annectens; assembly: GCF_019279795.1. Taxonomy (NCBI): domain Eukaryota; kingdom Metazoa; phylum Chordata; order Ceratodontiformes; family Protopteridae; genus Protopterus; species Protopterus annectens. The sequence goes on along the minus strand of NC_056734.1, from coordinate 671,696,209 downwards.
GTCTGCTAGCTCATTACACTCCCTAAACATATGTTGCCAGTTACCTCTTTCTTCCCCATCACACCAACATTTGCCATCTACCTGAGGAAAAATTCTTTGGAGTTTACTTGGGGTATAAAAATACCTATGCAAACACTTCGAAGCAAAAATCCTAAATCTTCTAAACTTTGTTGCATATATGGGAGCCATACATACACATACATACATTCATACAAATATTTTAGGCATGCCATTCTAGCTTGCCAATAGACCAAAACACTTGTTCCCATAATAAGTGTCCAGGCTGTTCTTAAAAATATCTAAACTAGTGCTTGCTTTAATATAATTTGGTAGTTTGTTCCATGCATCAACTACTGTTTCAAAGAACCAATTAGTGCACTTCTCATTCCTGTAGAATCTTCTACACAGGTTGTCTGATGATTCTCTAGTACTTTTTGATAACCCCAAACATTCCCAGAGGTAGTTGTCTCTAAATGCCTTATATACCTGAATAAGATCTCTCCTATAAGATATATATATAAGAGACACTGTACAAGTTCAGATATTTTAGTCTTTCATAATAACTTAAATTTCCACATCCATGTATACCCTTGGTATATTTCCGCTATGCTCTTTCCAATTTACTCACGCTTGTTTTCTTATAGGGTTTCCATATTGTTATTCTATACTCAAGTTTGGGTCTAATGCAACTAACAAACAATGACTTCATTCTTGGTTTCCTAGACTTTATAAATCTTTTTATACAACCCATAGTTCTATAACTATAATTATCCGATTGGTTGATGTGATTAGAAAAACTCATAGCTGGATCTACCCATATACCTAGGTCCTTAAATGAGTCTACAGTTTCAATCACTGTGTCTTATGTTAAATATTCACTTTTCAATTTATGTCTCACAAATCTCATATGCTTACTTTTTGATGTATTTATTAGCATATTATTCTTCTGTGTCCAAATGGTCAATTTAGTCAAGTTATTTTGTAGACATGCCTTATCTGTAACACATGTAATCAGTTTACCCAATTTCAGGTCATCTGCATATAGAATGCAGAACACCTCAGATGAAAAAGTTAGGTTGGAAGATACAGTCTAAACAAGTAAGGGCCTAAGACAGAGCCCTGTGGGGCACCCTGACTTTAACCAAGAAATTCACCTGTCTAGTTGCTGTATGATACTTGCCATGTCCTTTTTGTAACCCATGCAGCTATCCATCTTATCAAGAATACGTCAATACTTAGTTGTTCTAATCTTTTGATCAGTGTTTTGTGTATGACCCTGTCAAATGCTGAAGTTAAATCTATATAAATTACATCACAGCACAATTTCATTCACAGTTGTTATTATATTGTTATAGAACATCACATTACAGGCGATAATAGATCTATTTTCAACATATGCATGCTGATATATGGTTTCAAGTCCCAACCTATCCAGTTCTGACAATAACTTATCCAATATTGCTTTCTCCATTATTTTTCCACAACATGAAAGTAGACTTAGGGGACTATATGACTCTGGGTTTGTCTTACTTCCCTTTCCCTTAAAAACAGGTTTAATAAGTGCATGTCTCCAATGTTGAGGAATCTCCCCATATTTATATGACCTAGTGAATAATAGATATAATGGCACTGTAAGTTCTTGCTGAAGTGCTCTCAGGTCATTGTTACTAATTCCGTCTCCTCCCTGTGCTTTATTTGGATCCAGTTTGCGTAGTTATTTTCCAATATAGTCTAATTTGATGCCAGTATCTGAGGTTACCTGGATGTCACTACAACAATTTATCACCCCTTTTGTGGAGCCAAACTGTGTTGAATAGGATTTAAGGACAAATGTCCTCTCATTTTTTTTTCTGAATTGCTTATCCAGTCTCTCATCTCAATCATTTCTAACCCTCCTCTGATTGACTCCTATAGTAATTGTGCAGTAGCTTATATGCCCTACTAATTATTTATTTTTTAAATGCAAATTCTATTCAATATTTAACTGAAAACTCTAGCAGTCCAGATTTTTAATTTATGATCCCTCTCTCTTTTTCTCTTTGCTTTTATTCTGAATTAAATCCCTGATAGGGAAAGCAGTCTTTACCCAGCATTCCAAATGTCTTCTTGGTCTCTTTACATTCTATTACCTTTCCCATTTTAATTATTTGTTCCCAATACCTTGGTTCCTTTGCCAGTTTCCTTGAGAAAATTCAAGCCCTTCTTGCCTATTCTGTATACCCCTAATTACAGTCATCCCTATATACAGAATCTCCTTTCTGCATTCCTATGTTAGCTTAATTCCTTGAACATTTTCTACTTTATGAATATAATATTTATTCCTTTTATAATTTCTCCTAGTCTTCTGGGTGTCTAATACCATGACAGGACTGGACCCCATTCCTAAGTCAAAGTACAATTAAAGTTCATGAAATTAGTATTGTTTCAATCCTTGATGTCAGCCAAAACTGCTCTTCACAACACCTGCAATGTGCCCAGTAATGACTCCTTCTGAAATTTGTATGGAGATACGTGTACTGGTAACATATCCAAGTATGATTGTAAATTCTTTTTTATAAGACCTGTTGTTCCTACTACTATTGAAAAGGTCTGGGTCTCTTTCTTCCACATTGCTCTCATTTCTGCCTGCAAATCTTGATATTTTATGATTTTATGTCTCTCTGTATGCAAGACACTGTAGTCACTGGGTGTAGCGATTTCAATGATCAATGCTACTTTTGTCATCTTTTCATGGACCACTGTATTTGATTTACTTGCATCTAACTTTTGAATTGTTGGTAATGGGTGATCTTATGTGATGTAGACTTCATCTTTTTCTATGATGCTTTGTGGCTCATGTTTCCAGTGTTTTCAGCTACTTCACTATTGTAATGTTTGCACAATCCCCAGTGCAACAGTCTTGTCATATTATTATGCCTTTCAGTATACAGTCCTTCTGCCATAATTATATCAGAACCAACAACAAGGTGTGCAACTGTTTCCAATTCTGTTTTACAAAACCTACATTTGTCTGTTTCTCCCACATGTTCAATGGACTTTGTAAACCAACATGTACGTAGCCCACTATCTTGGGCCACCAGTATTAACGTTTCATCTTTTAGTTTGAATTTGCCTCTGCTTAACCATTCCTGCATTCGATCCTGATTAACATGAGGTTCTTCCAGGAGTTCTCTATACTTGCAACTATATTTATGCATTTTCCACATTTCTTACCTTCTCATCTGATCCTTCACCTTATATTCTTTCTTTCTTTTTTTATCACATTCAGTTGCTGCCTGATTGTTTTCTACATCTGGTTTGATTTCCATTCCTGTTTGATCCCGGTATGCTTCGGCTAGACTAAGAATGGAAGTCATCTTAGATTTATTCTCCTCATGTTTCAAAACTTTCACTATGTTTATGTCTTGTGAGGTCAGTAGATTTGTATGCAGTCCCATGGTTGCAGATCCTTCTTGTAACATCCTTTTGAGTCACATGATTTAATGGAGGGTTATTTAAACTGTGTTCTTTACTTTGATCTTGTTGTTTGAAGAAGTTCATTTTAATAAATATGGACAAAAGCACTTACATCATTTAAAATTCAGTGTCTGATTCTTGATTTACCCTTCTGCTTCTTCCTAGTACTTGTATCACTAGTTTTTGTGTTTTTTTTTATTTTCTTATGATGATCTTTATGGCTACTGTTACAATAGTTCATAAAAGGTAGTATTAGACTTTCTTCAAGAAACTTGAAATTGGAGAATTAAAAGATTAAATCTCTGGAGAGTAAATTTTATCCATATGTAGAGAAAAGTATTAATTTTATCTCAATATGATAGTAACATTGAACAGTCATACATAATATGCCTCAAATCAGCTTTACATTTTTCATTACACCTCCAACAACCTGTGTTACGTTTATTATTTTGTGAGCAATTGAGATGTAATAAAAGATCTATGCAAGCATTTCTAAGTAAACACCTTTCTTGAACGAACCACACAAGTCCCCTATTGAGTGTTACATTACTAACTTGTCATCATAAGAAAGATCATTGACTTTCTTGTAATAAATATCATCAGATATTTTCATTTAATTCTTCTTTATGTTATATTAGAATTTCATATACATCAGATAAAACAGAAGAATATGATTTATTTAAAAAAGTTAAGCAAAAGTAATTGATTAGACCAGGGATATTGCTGTTACTAGAATGTGAAATATTTTGAAATTGTCTAAAGCCAAGTATCTTAAAGCTTAAATGTGAATCCATTCATTTTAATCTACACCGGATTCAGACTGGATACCTGAAACAGAATTTAAAGACCCATTATTAAAACAATTAAATCACAAAATAAAACGTTTGGATTCCCACCTTTTGAGTTCTGTATTATTATTAAAATCCATTAATACCTTTTTTTGAAATTTGAAAAGGAATTAAATTAAAAACAAATTTGGACAAACGCTTTCCTGAAAGCTGGAAATACAGGCACCAGAATGTACTTAAAAAGCGATTATCTTAAATCCTTTTAAATCACTGCTCATAAATTTAAAACCAAATCCTTTTATTTATATATAAAATGATGAGTGTTTAGGTATTTTTATATAAAAGACTTTATCAGACCCAGTGTAGTACTATTATCAAAAAAGCAAATTTAGCATGTTTCCAAATCTGGAAATTGTATATACCCCTTTTCCTGTTCTCTAGTATGATTGCTTGTAAGCAATTCCTGGCTTTTTTGATGACCACAATAATAGAGTATAATTATAATTTAATTGGGATTTAGAAGGAGATAGAGTAGTGGTATGAATAGTATACATTATTGGGGGTAGTAATATCATTCTAATAAGTAGGAATCTCTCTTCATAACTGTAAATCTGATTAGTACAGGTCACTCTTAATTTATTAATTTATTTATACTAAAATATTATCACAAGTTTTACCTCTTATGAACTCCCTGGATTTTCTTAAACTAATATCAAAGTATTGTATTTCCTCAGAGATTTTACCAAATTCATGTTCCATATATTTATTTGTAGATTTTGTTATTGAATAATAACTTTTTTATTATTGTTAAAATGAAGACCAGAATAATTTTCAAAGAGTTTAATAATATTAATTAGTTCAGGAATAATTGTACTCAAGTTGGTGACAGACAACAACATATCACCAGCAAATACCATGATCTTTGACTAACAATTGCTTCCTGAAAATAAATTTCATTTTATTGTTAGATCTAATATTTAGAGACAATATTTCAATTCCTAAGGCAAATGAAATAGGGGAAAGAGGACAGCCTTGTTTAGTACTTTTTATTATATCAAATGACTTAGAAATATATGAATCTAGTTTAACATAAACCTTATTGTCACAATAAATATTTTAATTAAGTTTCTACTTTTTTGTATTTAAAGAAAAAGTTCCATTTGGTTGTGTCAAACACGTTCTCTATGTCCACACCTATCAAATCTAATTCATCACTTTTTGTTGACCAACTCTATAATAGTTTTGATTATTTTAGTGTTATCCTGTGTCTGTCTTTCAAGTATGAAACCAGTTTGGTCTTGGTTGATCAACCTAGTAATGAAAGTTTTTAATATATCTACTATAATAGTAATGTAAATGTTGTAATCCACATTTCAAAATGATATAGATCTGTATGCAGACAAAATTAAGAGTTACTATTGCTTTATGTATAGGGAGTTTTAGAGAATAAATCCAGAAAGGAGGAAGTATAGAGTTTGATTGAGTTGTATTTAAAGTATTAAAGAGCAAACTTACTACTTTTGGTGAAAATAATTTGTAGAATTCTGGAATTATACCTACTATTACTGGTGCTTTATTTGTTTTAAGAGGTTTTTGATTAATTTCTAATAAAATAATATATTTTAAAATATCATTGCTCACAGAATCTAATATTTTGGGAATATCCAAGTTATTTTAATCTATAAATTCCAATGTATAATCAGTCATAGCAGAATTATTTGAAAGATTCAGACTTTTGTAATATAATCTAAATTCCAGAAGAATTCCTTCAATATCTGATTTCAATTTATCTTTGGCACCTGCAATATTTTTAATGTTTCAGTTTCTTCAGTTTGTCTTAGATGTTTTCATAATGATATGAATGCCTCGATGACTCTAGCATAAACAGAATGTTTTAGTTTTTATAGTGCTATAAAAGATTTATGTTGAAAAATATTCTGATATTGATTATTAAGATAATTTATTTGAGATAATAAAGCCTTCATTCTGAAAATCTTTCTTAAGTTACTGGATATCTTCATAAATGTTAGTTAACTTTTTGTCCCAGTGACTTTTTTCTTACTATACCAAATCGTAATCCTACCAAATAAATATGCTTTAAAACAGTCCCAGACAAGTAATAAAATGGTTTATTCTTTTAAATTTGTATCCAAGAAAATATTGATTTCACTTGTAAGCCAGGGATTAACGTCAGCAAGTTTATTAATATAACCAGGAATTCTAGAAACATAGCCTAGATTCTTATAATTAAACTTCATTTTATTAAATAGTGCATTATTGCCCAAAATTGAACTATGAATTATTTTATAAAATAACATTTTGAACTTAATTCTTGGGATGCAAAAAGTTTATCTATCTTAGAATGCATGCCAGACATATATGATTTATGTGCACAATCTAATTAATTTATTTCCAAGAAAAATGTGTCAATAATATTGAAATTCCATGTCCAATTATTTTAATGCTTTTGCTAAAGCATAAATTCTTGGATCTCTTAAAGGACTTGTTTCAGATTTCTCTGTAATACAATCAAAATCTCCTAATGTGATTGAAATTCCCTTCATATTATTAAAATATGATTTAAGTGAGTCTTTGCTTTCTTAGCCCTATACCTGGGAACCAGTATATGTAAACAAGTGCCCATTCTATCATTATAGTCAACTATTAAATAGCCATCTTGGTTTTCTTTTTAAACAAATATTTTGGTAAAATTTCATTTTTCTCTCAAAGTTCCTTTTCTTTTGCTTCTGTAGGAGGATTGAGATAAAATTTAATGATTAACAAAAATAAATTTGTCTTTGACCTCAGTTCTTTCTTGTAGAAATACTGTCTGATCTTTTTTGACAAATATTTCATTAGGTTTGATCTTTTAGTTTGATTGTTTAGGCAATTAACATTTTAAAAGAAACAGAAAGTACAAGTCCATAATATATAAAAAAATTTGCAGAGAGTCATAACTCAATTAATATTAAAGTACTTTAGTCTAAATGTTTTAAATAAATAAAGCATTCCTAAAATCTCCAATAAGTACCTAAGTATGAAATAATAAGTTGTTTAGAAAAATCATTGTTTTTGATTAGAGATCCTTTAATAGTATGCATATCAATTTTTAGAAACATATAAGGTAAAACAATTAAATATTAAAAAGAGTTGCCAATTGGAAGGAAGCACTATGCATAGAAATCTGTATGGTTCCTAGTTTAACCATAAAAAATGATTAAACTATTACAATCTTGACCTATCAATGATGTCACTGATAAAAGATACAAAATTCCTTTTAGTGTGAAGTTCTGCAGTTGAAATATTAAGAAGACAGTAAGATATGGTCTTATTTTTCTTCCAGATTTATTTTATATTGCCTACCAGTTGTATTTTAAATATGTATATTTCTTTCTGAAAACTCAAGATGGGTGTTATGATATTTATTAGAATATAGCAATTTAAATATTATGATTCAAGACTCATATAAAGCACATTAAGAAATGAAGACAACTACATAAATGTATGTATGTCTGTGTGTGTGTGTGTGTGTGTGTGTGTGTGTGTGTGTGTGTGTGTGTGTGTGTGTGTATGTGCGCGTGTGTGTTAAATAGGAAAATTATCAGGCCAAGTTAATTATTTTTATTTCCCTTCCCTCAATTTTTACTTTATAATTTACTTCCACAAAATAAGTTGAATCCAAATGTTTAACATAACTTGTACAGTTTGTTTAATTCCATGACATTTAATACTTTTATGTATACACTAATGTGTTAGCATCAATAAGTGTAAACAATACTCTAATCACATATTTAAAGCTACTATGTACAATATCAAGTTCACATACGAGTACACAAGTAAAAGTATGAACAAAAATAATAAAATTTAGTTTGCCAAGGCAAAGTCTTCCAATGAATATTAATAATTGTACTGAAAAATATAGTAGAACCAAACCACAGCCAGTATCCAGAAAAAATAAACATCTCTTTACTTTGGTATTTAAAATATATTCCAACCAATAAAAACTCCTATGTAGTTAACAATCAATTAAAAGCATTAACAAGACAATTACAATTTTTTAAATATATTAAATTTTAATTGTCTTGTTAATGCTTTTAATTGATTAGCTACATATGAGTTTTATTTGGTTGGAATATATTTTAATTACCAAAGTAAAGAGATATTGTGTTGTCTGATGAAGCGGCAAAACTTGTCGCAAAAGCGCTCACCATTAAAAGTTTCTTTTTTCTGGATACTGGCTGTGATTTGGTTCTACTATATTTTTCAGCGCATTGGCTTTTATCGTTTGGTGAAACTATTTGCCTGCAACACATTCTGTTTTCTCTTTGTTAATAAGTAAGTACTTGAGTACTATAACCTCTTAGATTTTATAAGTATTACAGTTTAAATATTATTTGGAATAGTTGATAAACCATTTATAAACAAAACTTCTGATAATGTTTTTATTGTGTTACTATCTAAGTTGGTTTGTTAAATTACTCCATTTTTTCTCATCTCTATCCACAAAGAATAAATATAACTTCTTGTTATTTATACCCAAATTAATGTCTCTGTGATCAGAGCTTTTGTTTTATTACAGCACAATATCAATCAAAATACAGCATTCATTACACCTCTAATACAGCTTGCACCATAAATTGGTCACATTAACATAGTTTACATGGAGTCTGCTCTTTCAAGTGAGTGAAACCCACCAAAATGACATTAAGTCAACAGTTAAACTTTTGTTTAAAATAAGATCTGAAGTAATTAAATGTGCATAAGCCATTACTTAAAGAAACATTACCAGTAAAATAATGTACTATATTTAGTCAACGAGATATAAATAAGATATAAACAAGACCTCATACTTAGACTGAACAGATAAGCAATTTGGATATGCTTCAGTTAGTAACTGTAAAAATATACAATTAAAATATCTTAGTGACTGTTCTTAATAAAATGATGTAGCTTACCTCATAAGAGTAATGTAGAATATAAGAGCAGGTTGTTAATTCATTAGCTTTACTCATTAATTTAGTAAATAAGATTTTTTTTGTAAATAAAGTTTTAGAAGCAAATGAAAAATAATATAAGGAGAGTCAGAGATCTGGGGGAGAGGATTGGACTGACTGGGGAGATGATTTTTTTTTTAGTTATGCTACAGAATCAGAATTGCCTAGACATAGTAAAGCCTTGCTGAGTCTAATTATGGTGGCTACCAAAAAGCAATTACTAGAAAATGGAAATCAAAGTCTAGACCATCTTTACTAAAATTAGTGAATATAGTAACAGAGGTAAAACAATTGGAATTGGGATCTTTAGAAAAGGGAAGGAGCAAACTACATAGGAAAAATGATAATTGTGGGAACAATATATGCAGAGCAGGAACAAGATTTAAGAGGCAGGATTTGAATGAGCCATGTAATGCTTAAATGACAATGACTGGATGGTTTATAAGTGATGTATAGTGTTTACAGTTACAGTTGTTTCAGTGGTGTCTGTGATGCAAACTGTTTGCAGCTAAGGTGATATCATTTTGTATGTTTTTCATTTATATAAATGTAAGATTGCCTTTGTTATATATGTAAATTTAATAAAAATGTCTGGAAAAGCAAAATGTACTACTAAAAAAATAATATAAGCATATTAGAAATGTTTCTTCACCCTTTTTAAGGAGTACAGATGGCAATGTAAACATATAGTCACAAAACACTTAAATTTTTTTTAACCAGGGGTTCTTTTATTAGTAAGTGTTTTTAGTTTTTTAGAAGAGTTGTCATTTTCATTATGATTTTCTGAATGACTTTTCATTGCAGTAGTTGTCTTCTTGTAAGGAAGACTGCAAGTCAATATTAGTGGTAAAGTAGTTTGCATCCTTAAAAGTGTCAAAAATCCATTCTCCTGTGAGTCCTGCAGGAAACAATAAATGTGCTTTGATTTTTTTTTTTGCTTAAGTTGTTTTACTAAAAGCCAGAACTTTTTTTCTTTTTTCAAGAGTTTTTTGCTGAATAGCCATTGTCAAATCTCATTAAACTCTGACCCATTTTAAGAAGTGATTTTGACCATGCAATTTTTAAAACAAGTTCTTTATCTAAACAAGAGAGAAATCTTACCACTCTGGATCTTGAAGAGGCATTAGGATTTGTAGGAGTGGGTTTTCCAATAGATCAAGATCAATCAGCCCTTTCTATACTGAAAGAATAACCTTCGTGCAAATCTGCAAGTTGTGGAATCCAGGAGGTTAGAAAAAAGATCCTATTTTCTCCTTCTGATTTCTCAGGATTTGTGAAAATTCTCAGATTGTACTTCCTGTCTCTAAGTTTATGATTTTCAGTCTTGTTTAATAGCCAGCTATTTTGTTTTACTATGAAGTCTGTTTGAATTTCTTCTTCGATAACCCTCCCATCCAGATCACTTAAAGCTGTTTCCATTTATTTTATAGTGGATCATGTTCTTTAGCATCTCAGTTTACCTAAGGTTATTCTCTTGAAGTTTGTCAAGTTTTGTTTGATAGTTATCAATTATGAATTATAATTCCAGTACAGAAATTAAGACTTGTTGGGATTCTTTTTCGATGATCATGTCTTCGTATGAAGAAGTTCTGGATGAATCCATTACTCAATCAAAATGTATATAACAGAAGATTTTGTCAGGAAATTATCTTCTGTTGACAAATGTTTTAGTAGTTCAACAGAAGAATGGTCAAAATTTAGGTTGCAAATTAAATCTCTTCTCTAAATGTTATAATAATAACTGCAGAGCTTACTGAAGAAATGGTTACACTACCATCATCTTGGCTGTGCCTCCCACACCCCCAGGTTGATTTATTTTTCACACTTCTGACTTGCTGCTAAAGAAAACACTATTCTGTCTGTGATTTAATAACTAATTTACTTGCGTGCAAACATAATAATATTGTGGTGTTTAAAAAAGCTACCTGAATGGTACCTGAATATTGCAGAGGGATAAACATTTGAATGTGAGTAGCAGAGATATCCTGGAGAATTAGTGGTGGAGAGTGGAACTACATGGATAATATTGGTTCAACCATTCTGGGGAAGAGGTAGGAGGCCAATAACACAGTGATGACAACACCAAGTGGAAATTAAGGTGTCTGGTATGAAGCAGAAGGTCTAACGATAGGTGTCTGGTTCCAGGAGATCACGTTTGTGTAGTACCCCTCAGAGTATGCATAAAGAAGCACATTTATACATAGGGAGGGCATAGTATGTCCTTGCTGCAGGGTAATTGTGTATGTCAATCCCTAAAAGAATGGTTAGGGACATAAAGCAAAAGAATCTAGCAAATGTCATGAAAGACGTCACTTCCCCAGCACTCGTTTTTTGCCCTCCAATCCTGGCAATGTGTACAACCAAGTTAATAGGGTGAAACAAATATGCCAATAACATGACGGGAGAAGCCAGATGGATAGGCAGGTACAGGGATAAAATGTATTATAAAAAAGTCTTGGTGTTTGATAAGTAAATAGCTAACAGGATTGGATGCTTTCTTCTAAACTCTGTGTTTTCCTTTAAGATTTATAGGTAGGCATTCATTATTCCAGTAGATTTTAGAGATCTGTTTAATAGTATTGTAAATAAACTTTTCTGACAGATGCTAATGAACCATATCAAATGTTTGAGCTTGAGACAAAGACTGAGTTCTGCAGTGTGTTCTCTTATCTGTATATTTTTGCAAGAAAACTCAGTGATTATTTATCTTATTGGTGTTACCATCAGATAACTCAGATAATGAAGCACTACTTAACAGAAAATATTCATTTTTTTTCTGAAGTGTTACTAAAATAAAGATGCAACATTGTAGTTAGTATAGTTAGTTCTTCACTGGCTTCAGCCTGCCCTGGATAATTTGAAGATACATTTTTTTTTTACAGATTTATACTTAGCATAAATACAGTCCCCTGCACGGAGAAAGTTGCAAGGCCAGAACAAAGTCCCAAAAAAAAGATAAAGCCAGCAACTGGATAGCTGTGAAAAAAATCATTTATTATTGATCAAACATTTTTCAGACTTCAGACTCACAGACCGGTTTCGGCAATAAATTACTTAAGCCTTCTTCAGTGTGATAAAGCAAAAAGCAAAAAGGAAGTCCATTTATACAAAAATGTTAATTAGAAGCAGAAAACTATAAACATGATTGGTGAATAGAGATGATCTGCTCAGATATAAGCAGAAACCAGGCTGTTCTTCTTCCACTCCATTAAGATTTACTACCACTTACGGTAGGAATACTGGGCAATTCATCAATACTGTTAAAAATAATTGGAATATTCTGTCTGCTGACCCTGCATTGTCTTTTGTTATTCCACAAAATTGCTCCTTTTCTTTTAGAAAATGGTAAGAACCTAGGGACTTATTTTAATCATTACAAACACCATTCACATTCTATGTTGTTGCAAATTACACAAACTACTTTGCTTGGAGATAAACTTATTGGCTGTGTGCCTTGTGGCCACTGTACCAATTGTAAACATGTATTAAAGACTAAAGAATTTTCCAGCAGCAATTGCAGCATAGTATATGATATAAAATTCTTTGCGAATTGCAATAGTGACTGGATTATCTATATGGCATGCTGCAGTTGCCGCTGTTTTTATGTAGGACAGACATCAAGGCCATTTAAGCTACGTATCTCTGAGCACATAAGTGATATAAAGTGTAAAAAACCCAGTAATGCGCTCTATAAGCATACTTTAAAACACTCTACTGCTAGGTTTCACATTTTTGTTATTGACAAAATTTTAGGTGATTGTACAGTTAAATCTGGTTGGCACCAAAAATTAGATATTAAGGAGAAAAAATGGATAATTAAGTTGGGTGCTCTTTTTTATCCAGGACTTAATGAACATCTTTGATTGTGTTACTTATTCATGAGTTCACCAATCATGTTTATAGTTTTCTGCTTCTAATTAACATTTTTGTATAAATGGACTTCCTTTTTGCTTTTTGCTTTATCACACTGAAGAAGGCTTAAGTAATTTATTGCCGAAACCGGTCTGTGAGTCTGAAGTCTGAAAAATGTTTGATCAATAATAAATGATTTTTTCACAGCTATCCAGTTGCAGATTTATACTTAATCATATTCCTAATTCCTCATGTCTTGCCTTCATACTGTCAGTTGTATTCATTATCTGTAACTTTCCAAAGCTTTGATGCTCGACATTCCCAAGATTAAAGCAATTATGAGTTACCGCTCTTACAGACACTTTTCCTCCAAAATATCTGCAGTGCCTTTCATTTGGCTGTCAGGTAGACAGCTTTAGTTGTGTGCAGTTCAGTCAACTAAAATATGCCTAGTACTACCGTGTATCTGCAAAAACAGCTTTCAGTAAATGACACTTAACCGACTGCTTTAGCTACTCAGTTCAAACTTTTATTAGATGCAGTTGTCTTACACACCTTTTGTGTGCATTTCTGTGTGTGTATTGTGTATGTGTCTATCTGCATGCCATTCAGATTATCAAACACTTGTTCTATCTGAACACAGCTGATTCATAAAAAATATCCAACACATATTTCATCTAATCCAAACCTACACTTCATAAACCAGGGTCAATACTGATATTAAGGAAAGCTTGTCATTTGTTGGTCACTGGTGTAAGACTTGTTTTTTGTTTTTTTACATTTTTAAGTTAAAGTAATTTTTGAACAATCAGATAGAACCAGGCACATATCAGTGCTAGTAAGTTAGGGTTGAATTAAGTTTGTGGGTTTTATACTTTTACATATTTTAGAGTATATTTAGATGAGCTGTGTATTAGATCATTTTTTTCAATCATTTGTAGATTAAGTGAGCTTTAGATAAATCCGTATATGTGTGTGTGTGTGTGTATATATATATATATATATATATATATATATATATATATATATATAGATAGATAGATGAACAACAGCTAAACATCAATCCCAAAAGATTAAGGCTTGGCTACACATGATTGTTTTCTGTAACTGATTGGTTTTAGGCTTAAATAAAGGAACCAGGAAATGTTTGTATGTTTATCTGATGAAGTTTCCAGTAGGGAAATCAAAGCGCCTATATGTATTTGTTTTATATTCATCTTATTCAATAAATAATTGAACTTTGTCTGGAGGAGTTTGCATGTAGTCAGTCCCAGTACAAACAAGAAGCAGTTTGCAACAGTTTTTTTTTTTTTGCTCTTCAAATTAAAGTTGAGGGGGTGCCAAATTGGGTGATCGCACCAGGCACAAGAATAGCTAGCTGCACCTCTGCTCAAAAGTAAATAAAGAAATAAAATAATAAAAAGCTTAATCTCACTGATGTGTTCTAGTTAAGAATAGGCTAATTTCTCAACACAAAAGTATAGTGACATTGTATAATGACCACAGAGGTTTCTCACTAAGACGATACAGGGTCTCCAAACCATGACCTACATGGATAGACTGAAAGCCCTGCCACTGTACTCTGTATTATATAGGCTACTGAGAGGTGACTTGTGCCTGGCCTACAGGGCAGTCTCTGACCCCAACCTGATGGACATGTTGCACAACCGCAAATCAAATGGCACTAGAGTCACTTGATCTAGGGATCTCAACCTTACCAGTGACATTAAAAGAACATGCTGGAGAGACAGGTATGTCTCCCAGAGATTGCTGCTGCTCCAGAATAAACTTGCAGTTCATGTGAACAGAGCTCCTCAATGACCCTATGCAAACACAACCTGGACAAATGGATGGGTGACTGCAAATTCATCCTTGGGGGTGGCACCCATGTCCCTCATGGACTGGGGTACTCAGTGCTGATCTGTAAATTATGTCCATTTAACCAAGGACAATTGGGGCAAGTCAGGATTAACATGGCTATGCTTATAAAGGCTTTAGGGCCACTAGCTGAGTAATCTCCTCTGAACCTGTAACATCATTTTTGCTTTAGTCTTTTCTGCCTGACCACAAAACTATTTGCCAGTCGAATGAGAAGTGGTAGTAATGCACTCCAAAGCTCTAACATGCTTAGATTTTACACACAGTTATTGTTAATCAGTAGGTCCTTTTTGCAATCACTACCCAGGCAATAAAGGCAATGAAAAGGCAGAAATTCCATGCATTAAGAATTTAGAGTTGCCAAACAGCAAGTCTTTGAAAGTCAGGAGGAAGCCAAAGTATACAGAAGAAGCCACATGGCTACAAGCAGAACATGAAAATTACAAAGATAATAAGAAATTGGTAACAAAAACTCTAATGCAGGAGTTGTAAGGCACCACCACTAACCTCTGCGGCACACTTTATAACATAAACACTGAGTGTGGCCCCAGGAAATGCAGAAGATGGGAGAGTGGCCCTGGACAGCTAGCACTGAAGATGAATATGGGAAGTGACATGAAGTGATTCTGGGCAACAAGCATGGAGGGAGTACTTAGACAATAAGTACTGGATATAAACCTTGGAGGTGGAAGAAGGAGTCCTGAACATTCAGTTGCCGGGAGGAGGAGGATGCTGGACAGTGAGCAGTAAATCTGAGTAAAGGATGTGTAAGGGAGACCCCCAAAGACCACCACTGATGAGGAAAAACAGGCAAACCTCCAATAACCAAAATAACCACTTACAAATCACCCGAGAAGCCAAAAAAAGAAAGATAAATCCTCTGAGACTAAAAACACCATTTTATTAACACTTAACAATATCACCGCATTTTCGTCCCTTAACCCAGGATTTCTTCCGATAACAATTGACATCTTCACAATCAATTCTACTCCTTATATTCTCCTCTTCATTAATTAATCTACATTCATTATACAATAATCATCCATCAATCACCTAATAAAGACATAAAAATATTACAAGAGTGTGCATACCTAAAAGAAGCAATATATATACACTTTTAGAAAATGGACCCATCATATAAAAAATATTTGTGTAACGCGGTGATACTGTTAAGCATTAATAAAATAGTGCTTTTAGTCTCAGAGGATTTATCTTTCTTTTTTTGGCTTCCTGGGTGATTTGTAAGTGGTTACTCTCAAAGAAAACTCACTGATGACTGATCTGGGAGGGTGAAAGGGGGCACAAGAATAGCACTGTTGTTAAAAGATAAGGTTGTGTATATGGCACTTTTCAAATCTAGTGTAAAAATGCTGACATTTACCAAAGTTCTGAGATATTTGCCCAATTCAATGCAGATTTGTAAATGTGATAGTAGCACCGCAGGTAAAGCCTTTTATATAGTTTAGAGATTGACATTGTGATCTTTATACTCTCACTGGCTAATCCATCTTAAAATGTAGCTTCACAGTCTCTGCCTAAAATTATACTTTCAATATGAATTCACATTATGAAATAGAAACCCATATATGGACAGTGTAGCACTTCATGAGCTGAAATCCTACAAATGGCATTTTGCACCTCTTATTCAAAAAGTACAGCCTTTAGAAATTTGATGAGGAAATATTAACCAAAGTAAATGTTGAGTCATTACTCTGCAATCAGTGATATTTTTACACAAAGCTTTCAGTATACTTATCTTAGGGTCCAACATCATGAGACATGTGGGGTCCCATATATGGAATTTTGCAGGCTTGGTACAAAAATATTGAACTTTGGTAAACCAACCTGTAAAGAATTCACAGATTAAATACAAGCTCATAGTTTTGGTACCTAGCAATATTTTGTGACAACATTTTCAGAATACTTATTTAATGAGCCTGTGCTTTGAAGTCTGAAACATCACCGAAAACTGTATTTTAAAATGGGATATGCTTATACACTCACTGTGCAAAATGCTTCTTGTCTGAAATCACCTTTTGGAATAGAAATATGCATGAACAAAAAAACAGAGTCTGCAATGTATGTGTTTTGGTCATGACTATGCCCCAGGTTTGACTAATGGCCAGGAAGCTAGTGTAACCACGTGGAGAGCCAGTGGCACTTCACTCATCTTTGGGGGGAGCCTGCTGTCACGATCATGTCCCAGAAGCACCATCTGTTGAAGGCCAGATGTCCAATTTATGTACTAAAGCCTCAGGGATGCATGAGCCTGCCAAAGAGTACACAACACTATCACTGGTGATCATGGGTGTGTGGAAGTATGCAACTGCTGAGGTACAATCTAACGGGCATTGCAAAATATTATCTTGCTAATGCTGTGATAGTGTTTAGAGCATCCAAATAATGCTTAATCCGATCTTGGTGACCAATGTGATTTCCATCTGTCCCCTTCCTCTTCATTATTATAAGAGATAGGGTAGTCATTGGAAAGAAATGTGTCAGTAGAAGAAGGGGAGGCAGCCACCTCCATTGGTGTAGATGAATAAAGCCCTGCCTAAACCTAGGTGATTCATGTCTGATTAGCAACACAGGTCCCTGCTGGAGATGGCAAGAGAAGGATGGGCATGCCATCTTTAGGAGACTAGGGGACAAAATAGGGCCATTCTATGCCATAATCCCTCTAAGGAGAGACAGTAACTTGCATTGACCCAAGGGTGTGTGTTCAGCTCACCATGCAAATAACATGGTGGACTTCCTCACCATGTGCATGGAAGCATGCACATATATAAGGAGGCAAGTTGTCTACTGTGGTGATGTGGATCACACATCCTTCCCTCATGCTGAGAACTTTGGACTTAAAAGAAGAATGTCCTTATTGCCAGATATCAACAGGGTAAAATCATTCCCTATGGCTGCCTGGGTGACAGCCTGTTTAAAGATGGGGAAGCTTGATGGTCAGCAGACATAAGGCAAGAAGTATACAAAAAGGGTAAAAAAGGGGATGAGGCATGTCACTTGATGACTAGATGGGAAAGGGCCAAAATAGAAACATAAATATAGATGGACAGTGCAGATAATAATGAGATGGTCTTCTAGATGGCAGTTTGCAAAACTGGTGTAAAAATGTAGAACTTCAGTAAAATAATGAATATGAGTAATGACCAAATTACTCACATTAAAACACTGATAGTAATATTTTGAGATGAAAGATTTAGAATACTTATCTTAGAGGGTTACATTATGAAGCCTCATGTAGCACTGAGAAATTCCATCTTAAAAAAATATTTTCGGCTACTGTAGAAAATGCTATTTTCCGATAAGACTGTGCAATGGCAGGGGAAATGTTCCTAAAACAAGGACCCATATGTGCTGTAGTAGAAATTCAGATCCTGTTTATTACTGGAATTTGTTGAAACTATCACAGAAAAAAGAAAGGATCCCAATATGCTCGGTAATCAGCTATCTGCTGAGAAGTAGGAATGCTCTCCTGTAACAGGGAAGATGATCAGTCTTGATGCAGAGGTACGTATGTAGGCATTGAAAGGGTTAAGAGAATTAGCAGACGGTAGCAAGGGGGAGGTCATTTTCTTTATTTAGAGGAAAAGTAAATGTTTGTTTAGCCTAACAGACTTTTACAAACTAATTATCATGCTAATGCTCTTATTCGGGTCTATATTATAACACTGAAGTCTTCAAACTTCGAATGTTATAATATCGAACCATTTCGATCGAAAGACTGTAACATCGAACACTCAGAATAGCGAATTTTTTCCCAGGGAAAGAATTCTCTGTTCTGACAAACATACACACAATACAAGAACACCAAAATAAATAATCCACACACATATACTTCACAAAACCCTACACTAAACCATACATACACTACTAGCTATCCACTTACCTTAACCAAACCCTAACCCTAAGGTCCGTAACTATCGCATACTCACCTTACCCGCTCTCTAACCCTAAGGTCCCTATCGCACACTCACCTTACCCGCTCCCTAACCATAAGGTCCCTAACTATCACACACTCACCTTAACCCGATCTATTCGCACACTTACCTTAACCCGGTCCGTAACCTTCGCTCCACAGTCGAGGAAATAGAGAAGCTGCAGAAATGGCCCACCGAATACTTTCCTAGGAAAGTATTCGATATTCTGCAGCTTCGCTATTTTCAGCGTTCGGTGCATAGGGTTCGATATTATAACATTCTAAGTTTTAAGACTTCGATGTTATAATATAGACCCCTCTTATTCATTCTGACATACTGTGAGACATAAATGCACTGGAGAGACAGGGTTGTTAAGTACAGGGAGGGGATGGAGAGATTTTTTTATTATTATTATTATTATTTTTTTATTATTATTATTATTTTGTTAGAACGTCAACCATAGTCCATAGCAGTGCAGGCTGACAACATGCATCCTTCAGCTACAGTGCAGTGATGCAGCAATAGCATTGTCACCTCATGGCAAGAGGTTCTCTGGTTCAATTTTCAGCTGGGGTGCCTTCTGTGTGTTCTGCATGTCCTCTTTGCATTTATGTGGGTTTTCTCCAGGTACTTCAGTTTCTTCCCCCATTACAAAAACATGCATCTGGAGCATTTCTCCCTGGGTCTCTGCTGAAAATTGGCATCATTCCAAGTTGGAGTTTCCCAGTAAATAAATGTTAAATAAAAAATAAATAAATAAAATAAAGAATACAGCTGAATATAACTGTGTATTTACCACTAGGGTACAGTATAGGGAGAAATGTACAGTGGGTGGACAGGTAGAATTTTTTTTTTATTTGTTGTATTTACTACAGTTTCTATTAATATAAGAACTAGCATTGCAGTGTATTACACCCATACTATGTACTATACTGAAAAAATGGAGTCTGGGCTTGAAACCCCCAATATTGTTTTGCAGTAAATGGATATTGAGTAGATGATGTAAACTTTATTTATATTTGGCACTTAAAGAACCTGCACTGTTCAGCTGTACTGAATATGTATTCTCATTGCAGTGTATTATAGAGCCATAGCTTCTGTCTGGAGCACACAAGGCTTATCAGCATGTATTATACCAATCGGAATGGTGGTTGGAGGCATTTGAATGTTAGTTCCACTTAACTGCAACAGTCTGCAGACCAGGTTTGATCACCAGCAACAGCCGTAGGTTCATAGGTTCATAGGTGTGTACTAGGCTAATGGCCCTGGAGCCTTTACAACCCTAGCCCATAGGATTACCCTGGCATCGTGCCACCCAACCTTAGTTCCCAGTGTCTCTGTCAAGTAAAGCCACTGGAGTGAACCCTGGGGTGAATTTTCTATTTCCCATCCACTCATCAAGATTTCTTTTAAAGAGGGCCAATGAGGTGCTCTGCTTGACATGTATGGGAAGTCTATTCCATAGAATAGGCAGTCGGGTTATGAACCTGTTCCTCCAGCATGTTCTGTTGATTGTGGTAATGAGGTTGAGGTCTATGGAGCATGTGGTGCGGAGGGATTGGGATTTCTTTAGATGTAGCATTTCTAACAGAGATGTAACCATGTAGGTTAATGTAAAGGTAAGGTGTTCACCCGTGTTTCTGGTGTTTCAGGCATCAGAAAGCCAGTGAAAGAAAGGATGTGTAAGTATCTGAAGACTGGTTAAATTTCATTTGGGGGGCAGATTACAGTCTGAGAGTAGCACTTATTGACATCTGAGTCAGCTTGCAAGGAGCAAACATAAATTTCCTAACCCCTACTGGATAACATTTCCGATCTTTAGTACTCACTACCCTCACCCAGTGAGCCTGTATGTAAAGGAGCAAGAAGGGTGGACCTTGACCATGAAATACTGCAAATGTGCTCTAACGAGGATAACACTGTTCCATTTGGAGCAGGCTCCTTTATCAGAATCTTTCTGAGCCAAACTTCCTCTGAGACTCCATGTCTCTCTATTACTAGGTCTACCAGAACCATGCAAACAGTTAAAGGATATGGACGTTCAAAGGATTCAGGGGTTAGACAAAATGATCCTAGTTGAGTGTTAGCAGTGATTGGAGAGGTACTTTGCATGGACAGAAGAGGAATTTATCTGAATCACCCTAACTTGCTGTTTCTGTGCTTTGAGGTGGAGAAGGGAAAAGGCATAGATAAGTGTCACTATCCGTGACAGGGCCAATGCATTTAGTCTAAGCAAAACATTCCAAAATTGTACTTTAACTCATTCACTCCAATGGAGCTCAGGAAGTTTGCACATGGGCATAGCCTAAGCCTTTTGACAAAAATCAAATTATGTCCTCATATCTCTGGAACCATAGGTGTTACAACAGATGTATAAATGGCAAATCCTTCAGCACAAACTATTTTATAGTGGTAGTTTTCTTTAGGTTCTATGTCTTAAACAGAATTCTATAAGTCACAGTAAACACAGTAACTATGACATTTGTAATATCTTGTAAACAACTTACAACAGCTCAACAACAACAACTCAAGTTATACACATACTGTCAGCAGCATTTTATTCATCTAGCTGAGAACTTTTATATGAGGCAAAGTAATTATGTCTGTGTTACTTGGTTGTTGAGATATTTAGAAAAATGTGAAAATTATAGCTATATAAATTAATATCATAAAACAGCAGTTAATATCTCTTTACCTGAACTAGACAGAAGTCAAATATAATGCAGTTGAATATTTCATTGTGTAAGGTGTAAGATGAAATCTTTTAAAACCTTGTACATAGCATAGTTTTGGCATTATTGATACAAATATGAACAGGCAATATTTGATGCCTACAGGCATCAGTAGGAATTTACTGTAGATGCACTTGGAGGCATCAGTCGGATGTAGTGAGCTAAGAAGCATAGTACATTAGTTGGCTGTTGATTACATTTAGGAACAGATATTCTGACCAAATGCAGCCAAAACTCCCACCCATATTCCAGAGATGAAAATCTGGTGATGACGTCTGTGAGATTCCTGGAAAGTGATATGTACTGGACCAACATATTAGTCTCCCAATATTCTATTCTCACATTTGCTGATATAAAACTCATACTATTGTATGACTTGATCAGGCCCTCTTTTTCCAATCAAGGGAGTTAGAAAACAGCACAAACTTTTTGTATCACTATGGATGTCCAGTGTCTGTTCCACAGTAGACCATATCACCTTTGTGGCCTATGGCTCCACATCTGCCATAGCCATACAGAGATGGTTCTGTAGCAAAGATCGCATCCACAGAAGTGGGGGCCAAAAACATCCCCTTTACCTAGTTTATTAGATCCATGTTCCTCTGCCAGTCTATTTACTCTGAAGGGTATAGCCCCATGGGATCTCATTTTCACTCATGTGATGGGGAAGGTCATAATAAAGAAGATCACAAGAAAACAAAGAATGATAGAATTCTTACCTAACTAACCAATTACATAGAAAGGAGAATACATAGTTGGAGGATGTCCTTAGATAAATGGCATCATCTTACACATGGAGCAGATGACAGACCAGAGTAAAGCCTAGAAATTAAAGTCCTGTTCATGAATTCAAAGCCAATGAAATCCTTTTTAGTAAGGTACATAGGGATGCGAAGAGCATGCATCCTTTTATGTATAATACAGCACTAGCCTCCACCACTTGAGATGTGGAATAATAATCCGAAAGGAAAACAATCTCCATTAATTGTTCAGCCTGTCTCTTGGACAAGGGTCTTATTTGTATTATGATTGGTTTTTTCTTTTTATTCTTAAATGTGTGATAAAACTAGTATTACTTTCCCCTTACAAATGCAAACTAATACTCATACGTTCTATGTTAATAATACCACTATGTTGAGTTCCATATCTGATGTTGTATCTACTGTTAGACTTGCTATATCTACTGTAACTTATGTTCTATATATTGTTTGTTATGCTGTATTTACTGTTACTAACGTTGTATGTACTGTTATCTTTTGTGGAGCTTTTCTCCCCGGGCCTTCGCTGAAAATGGGCTCTGCCCAGTCGGACTTTCCTGGTAAACAAATGTAAAATAAAATAAATAAATTTAATGATGCCTTTTTGGATCCAAAATTAAACATAAATCCAGGGTCTTTTTCATACCAGGAAAAACCTGGAAAAGAGCTCCCCTTTGTCGAGGGGAGGCAGTTCTATTGCTTCTTGGGCATGAGGCACTGAGCTGATTTTGGAGGAAGATGCTGATAAACTGGAAGGGGAGAGAACTCAGCCACCTGTGCCTACTGTTATATCTGGATGATGAGAAGTGAATTGCTCCTGGTCGCTTCCTTAAAATCAGAACAGTAAATGAGTCAAATGAGGCTAGGGTTTGGCCAGCAAGGCATTCTTCTGCTGATGATTTTTTTGTTTCTGTTGCTGCTTTCATTACAAGCAATAGACTTTCTCACTGTGGGGTATAAAGACCTCCATCACTTTCTAATGTGAAACTTACATGAGATGGGTAGCAGGAGGTTTCCTGGTCTTAATGAACTGATAAAGGGAAAGGACATCCTGTGCAATCTTTGAAATCACTGGAAATCTATTCAACAGTTTGCAAAATATATTAGAAATGCTAAAGAAAAGATATAGCAGCTCCTTCTGGATCTTAACATGCACCCGTGGATGTACATTCAAAGAAGTCTCCTCAGTTCTGTTCTTAATGCTGATATCCTAGCCTGAGTACAAGGGATGTCAAACAATGAGGAGACTAAGAGTCGTGAATCTCATTTTTCACCATACTACAGATTTTTCAGTTTCTTCTCTTAACAGTTAGAGGAGATCATGATAATATCCTCTGGTTCTTCTGTAAGCACTCCAAGAAAGAAAGAAAGAAAGAAAGAAAGGATAAATAGATATGTATTGTGATTAGTGATGCACAGGTGAATGGAAGAATCATATGATGTTATGTAGTCCAATCTCACCTACATTCTTACCCATGGGGTTCGGAGCCGAATGTCGGCACCGACTCGGCCAAACATTTCTAGCTCAAAGTCTTTCTATTGGCTGGGCTAAGATGGTATCCCATGCTGCACTGCTCAATATCCCCAGATCTCATTTGCCGCTCGTGTAGCTCGGATGTGGTCTTGCTCTTGGCTGTGGCTAAGTACCCTTTTTTCTTCATTACTAGAGAATTGCTTGCAAACAAAAAGCTATTTTAATAGCTATTGTGTGTTCTTGTCTTGTATAGTGAATAGCTGTGTGTTTGATCATTTTTTCTGTGGTATCCCACTAGCTGTTCCAACGGGCTAGGCCTGTTTCAGTTAGAGGACCTAGTCTGTCCCTTGTTTCCTTGTGTTATTTTCTTTTGTTACAGGTCTAAAACCATTTAAATTAGAGGTTTTAGTCTTCCTCTCCTGTTTTGTGCCTAAGGTCGTTTTAGTTAGAGATCTTGAGGTTTTTGTTTGTGATAGTGGTTTTTCCCGCCTTGTGTCTGTTTTACCGTTGGTACTGTTGTTAGTTATTATTGTCTTTGTTGCTTTGTTGTATCTAACTATGTCCAAAGATTCTAAGGAGCACAAGCCTTCGGGCTTTAAGAAATGCTCTAGGTGCAGCTATAAAATGTCCATTACCGATGGACATTCAGTCTGTGTATATTGTCTGGGAGCAATCCATCTACAGGAGTCCTGTAGCTTCTGTCATGCATTTAGTCCAAGAGTTCTTCAGGAAAGGAAGAATAAGTTGATTTTGAAGGGACTTCTGAAACCCTCCTTCGTGGAAGGTTTGGAAAATGATTCCGGCTCCAAGACAAAATCTTTGAAATCAAAAAGAGATCTCCAGCTCCATCAGTCTCCTCAGAGCCACCAGAGAAAGTAGCTAAGTCTGCTTCGACATCCTCGGCTCCATTGTCCTCGGGGCCGCAGGAAGTGTCTGTGGTTATGGAACCAGTATCGGCTCCAATCATTTTGGAACCTATTCGGAGCCGATCACCTAGCCTTAGGCCAGCATCACCTCCTCGCAGGTCCCCTTCAGAGAAGAGGTCTCGATCTCCCTCTCTATCCTCTAAATCCTCCAGGACCTTATCAGATGTGGACGTCAATAGAGTGGTGCAGAGACTCCTTCAGTCACCGGTTTTGGCAAAATTGTTTTTGGCTCTGACCCAGTCGGCTCCGGAGCCCATCCCTCAACCTGCTTCAATACTTCTTCCTCCGAGGGTATTTCAGCTTTTGGAGCCGGAGTGCTTGGCTGTGCATGATGTCCCTAGGTCGATTCCGACAGCCCCTCCTGGCTTATTGGTGCCGATGTCAGCTCTGACCCTGTTGGCGCCGTCCACGGGATTCAGGACTCAGGATTCTTTGGATGGACCTGAGGGAGAGGCTTCAGGACACCTATCTGTTCCTAGTCTCCCTCTCGGTGCTTCAGCATGGGGAAATCTGACACCTGTCATGGTTTCAGAGACCGGTCACTCCTCAGTCTCAGGGGGACTGGCCTTCGAGGCCATGCAGAGTGTGCTGGCCGGATCGTCAGCGGCATCATGTGGGTTGGTCACTCTGTCCCCTACTACACCGGTGCAGGTCTCTGATCACCATCTATCTCTAGACAGTGGAGCCCCAAGGCCTCAGGGTACCCCCATGAGTGGTCCCTACATTTCTGAGGGCCCCTCAGAGTCCTTGCCTTAGGAGCCACCCAGAAAGAAGACATGCAAGAGGAAGCACATAGATTCCCAGGATGAGTCTCTCACATCAGACACCGACCTCGAGGAATTGGAGGGGTCCTCCAAGTCATCCTCCGAGGATGTTTCTTTCTCTGACATCCTACAGATTTTGAAACAAAGAGGTGACTGGCCATCCAAAGCCCCCTCCCAGGAGGAGTCGGTCTTCCTGAAGGCCTTTGGTGCTCAGCCCTCCACCTCCTGGGTATCTCCACCCTTCAACGAGCTTCTGTATTTGGTCTGTCGAAGGGTGTGGGAGACCCCTGACTCTGTGGAACCCATCCCTAGGAGACCCAGTAAATTTTTATTTGCTCCTCCTGGTAAGGAATTTCTGTCTAAGGGAGTCCCTGTGGATGCCATGGTGGTGGCAGCAGCCACTCAGAAGGAATTAGCTGAGACTTCTTCTTCCACCGTCCATCCTCCTAACAAGGAGTCTAGGACCATGGACTGGTAGGGGAAGCATACCCTTTCTTCAGCGACCTTTACCTTATGGTCACTGAATTATTTATCTCACTTTTCACGGCTCCAGAGAGATCTCCTCAAGGAGCTTGGAGATACTCTCACGGGTAACGTTTCTGAGGCGGTGACCCAGATGGTTAACGCTCAGATGTCTTCCCTCAATTCCATCGTTATCTCCTTCATGAGGCTGATCTCATATGCAGCCGATGGAGCGGGTAGGGCAGCAGGTTCAAGAGTTGCTCTTAGGAGACAGGCCTGGATGTGCCTTTGTCATTTTGCGGAGGTCTTCAAGTCTTCATTCACTGATGCCCCTTTTGATGGTTCCTCTTTGTTCGGAACCAAGGTGAAAGACACCCTCACCAGGTGCGAGCAGGAGGGAAAGCCTCTGTCTGCTGTAGGAGTCCATTTTTTCCCTTCCCTCTAGGCCTTATCCCAAGGCCCAGAGGGGTGGCAAAATGTGGTTCAAGAAATCACAGAGGTTTTTTCCCAGTGCACAAGGTGAACCCCCCTCCAGAGGCAGAGGAGGGGGTGGTTATTCAGGGAGACACCATCCTAGAGGCAGAGGAGGCCCCCGCAACTTGGGAGACCGCGATTCCTTTCGTGGTTTTCCCTACTGCCGCTCCTGATGGGAGGCCCGACTGTGCATTTCCGGAGCCAGTCGGTGGTCGAATCTTGTTATACCTGGAGGCCTGGCATGACATCACCCAGGACCGATGGGTTCTTCGAATAATTTCCAGAGGATATGTCATTCCCTTTTCGTCAGATCCCCCTCCAATCAAGAAAATCCCAGATGTTCCACCCAATCAAAAGGATTACACAGCTTCAGAAGTTTCAAAGCTGCTAGAAAAGGGAGCCATCCAACATGTCCCCTCAGACCACATCGGATTAGGGACTTACTCAAGATTCTTTTTGGTGCCGAAAAGGACAAGGGACCTGAGACCCATATTAGATCTCAGCCAGTTGAACACCCACATGCAAAAGTTCAAGTTCCGAATTGTCACATTGCATTCTATTCTCCCATTGTTGGGAAAAGAAGTGTGGATGTGCTCCATCGACCTCAAGGATGCTTACTACCACATCAAGATGGACAGGGCATCCAGAAGTCACCTACGCTTCTGGCTGGGAGCCAGTCATTTTCAGTTTCGAGCCCTGCCCTTTGGTCTCACCACAGCCCCCAGGGTGTTTACCAAATGCATGGCAGTGGTGACTGCTCACTTGAGACATCAGGGATTCCAAGTGTTTCCATATCTGGATGATTGGCTCCTTACTGCCACCACCAGGCATCTACTAATTCAGACCAGGGACACTGCTATTACCCTATGTCAACAGCTGGGCATCACGTTGAACTGGGAAAAATCTGCCTTGTTGCCCTCACAGCATGTCACTTTTATAGGCGCAGAACTAGACACCATCCCTATGCGGGCATTTTTACCACAGGAGAGAATTGGAGTTCTACAACAAGTTCATGCCTTGCTCCCCCTGAGAAGAGCAAAGGCAAGATGGGTCCTCCAACTACTGGGGACAATGGCTGCTACAATTATGTTAGTCCCTCTGGCAAGGTTACATATGAGATTCCTTCAGTGGCTACTTTTTGCCCAGTGGTCTCTCCAACGTCTTCCACTCTCTTACCCTATTTTACTCACGGACAGGTGCAAACAGGATCTCAGTTGGTGGCTTCGCACCGACAACCTGAATGCAGGAATGCCCTTCGTTTCTGCACCCCCTATTGCCACGGTGACCACGGATACCTCCCAGATGGGGTAGGGGGGCATTATCTAGGCAGGACAGTCCAAGGCATGTGGCAAGAGCACGAGATGCATCTGCATATCAATGTCCTGGAGATGAGAGCTGTGTTACTAGCATTGCAAGCACTTCAGAGCTTTCTTCCTCTTTGGACTATTGCAATCCACTCAGACAGTATGTCAGTGGTGTGGTATCTGAACAAGCAGGGAGGAACCATGTCCTATCCCCTTTGCAGAGAGGCCATGCGAGTGTGGCAGTGGGTAGTGTCTTCCCAACATTTTCTGGTGGCAACGCACATTCTGGGGAAGTCCAATGTGATCACAGACAGGCTAAGCAGAGCTATTCTGATGCCTTACGAGTGGTCCCTGAACTGTCAAGTTGCAGAACAGATTTTCCACAGGTGTGGTCAGCCTTGCTGTGACCTCTTTGCCAGTCCCCTCAATGCCAAATTCAGCAGCTACTTCACATTGATCCCCCCTCAAGGAGAGACACCCAGGGATGCTCTAGTCCACGATTGGCCCTCCAGTCTACCATATGCCGTCCCTCCAGTTCCCTTGCTGTCAAAGGTTATTCAGAAAATGCAAGTCTTGGGAAGCAGAATGATTCTGATTGCTCCACATTGGCCTCATCAAATTTGGTTCCCCTTTCTCCATCCCTATCTCATGGACGCTCCATGGATTCTGGACCCACAACCAGACTTACTGACACACATGTCAGGGCAGCTCCATCCCTCACTTCGGACCCTCCAGTTGACAGCCTGGCTACTCCACTTCTGTCATTAGTTAGGCTTCATCATTTCTCACTGGAGGTGGTTCATATTTTATCTTCCTCTCATAAGCCCTCCACCAGGAAGATTTACTACAGTAAATGGAAGAGGTTTTCAATCTGGGCTCATACTCAAAAGATTGACCCTTACACGGCTCCAATTTCATCTGTATTGGAGTTCTTGTCTATGCTCTTTAACCAGGGTTCAGCGGCCACAACCATTAAAGTCCAATTGGCGGCAATTTCTACCTTTCATGTCGCAAACGAACCTAGTCTGATGGCTCATAGACTCTGTAAGGCTTTTTTGAAGGGCACTCTGTTACTTCGTCCTCCAGTACCTGTCACGCCTTGGGATTTAAACTTGGTTCTACAGGCTCTTACTTCATTCCCCTTTGAGCCTGCAGCCACTTGTGATTTAAAATTCTTAACTTGGAAGACTGTCTTTTTAGTAGCCATCACGTCAGCCAGACGCATCTCAGAGCTTCAAGCATTATCAGTCAAACCCCCTTATTTGATTTTTCATAAGGATAGGGTTTCTCTCAGACCCAACCCCTCTTTTCTTTCCAAAGTGGCATCAATCAGAAACCTTAATCAATCTATTGAGTTGCCAGTGTTTTTTCCCCAGTTCTCCAAGGCAGAATTTAAGTTTCATCAATTGGATGTACACAGACAATTACGTTTTTATCTGCACAGAACCAAAGACCTCAGAAAATCTGATCAGCTGTTTGTTTCCTTTTTCGGAAAATAGAATTGGGTCTCCTGTCTCTAAAGTCACTCTGCCCAGGTGGATCTCCAGTTATGTTTCTTTCATTTATTCCTCAGGGGGTAAAGATTTACCGTTCCTGGTGAAGGCTCACTCTACTCGGTCTGTATTTACATCTACAGCCTATCAGGCCAGATTGTCTATGGGTGATATTTGTGCTGCGGCTACTTGGGCATCTCCTCACACCTTTGTTACTCATTACAAGTTGGATGTGGTATCTAGGGGCAGGTCTTCCTTTGGCTCCACAGTGCTCAGGAGTATCTTCCACTGAGTCTCCCAGGATTTAGGTGCTAGGGACGCTGTCCTACGGGTAAGAATGTAGGTGAGATTGGACTGCATAACATCAAGAAGTTATGTACTCACCATAATCTTTGATGCATGTAGTTCATCTTGCCTTACATTCTTACTTACCCCCCATCCTTCTCCCTTCCTGGAGGATCTGGAGGTTAGGTCTGGTTTCAGAGTTCCCTTCATTTTTGGTTTGTTCTTCCTTTCCTTTGGTGTTGTTATGCATGGAGATTGAGTGCTGGTGTTCGCAGCAAACTAAATCTGGGGATATTGAGCAGTGCAGTATGGGATACCATCTTAGGCCAGCCAATAGAAAGACTTCGAGCTAGAAAAGTTTGGCTGAGTCGGAGCCGACATTCGGCTCCGAACCCCATGGGTAAGAATGTGAGGCGAGATGGACTACATACATCGAATGTTATGGTGAGAACATAACTTCTTGTTTTTCCCAAAAACGTCAAGCTGCTTAGCATCCTTCCTTGAGGCAGAACAATGAGGTGTTAGAGAATGTAATCCAATCATGTACAGCCATGGTCATTGTAGAAGTGTCTGATATCATATTTTCTGCAAACGATTATCCAGCAGTGGAAGGAGGTCAGTTACCTATCCCATATGCATTAGTTTCTAAGATGATTTAATGGCTGACTTAAAGATAGAAAGAGTGCTAGAAGAACCATTGTAACAGGTTCAAGAAGGCAAATATTCTGTCTTCTGTTGCCACTTGTCAGTCACACTCCTGGAACCCAATAACTCCCTTCCCAACCCCCCCCCATCCACCCCACACACACACACTTTCTTGAAAGGATCGGTACTTTTCCGTTAAATCCCTACCATTTTGCACTGCTGTGTTTTGCCGGTATTTCGTCAGCAGTTTGGATTGACACAGGTTTTCTAAAGGAATGAACTGCAGATGGAAAAGTGCCATTTGCACTTATCCTCTGTCAATGGCAGCATTAGTAAGTCGCAATTGGTTTTGTGGAAGTTATATGAGATGCATCTTACAGCAGTTTATCCAAAGTGGCAGTCTTTAATATGATGACAACTTTCGGTTCTTTTATTTAAGTCCCCAAAAGTGCAAGTTGAAGAAGAGCACTTAGGAGGATCTCCAACACATGAATCCAGCACTTTTACCATGGTCACTTTAAATGTTAAGTATATTAATTGATTATTATTAATTGATTAATGAAGTTGTCTGTGCTAATTGCTATTAAATTAATGTGTGTGTGTATATATATATATATATATATATATATATATATATATATATATATATATATCTGTTGAAGAAGATACTTATTGTGATCCATTGAAGGCGAAAGGCCGAGGTACCAGATCGTTTAAGCAATAAAGCAGAAACTGGTAAAAGTGCTGGATTCGTGTGTTGGAGTTGTTATTTTTATTATTTTTGTTGTGTTGGTGTTGGTTTGAATTACCTTGATTCCGGCTATTTTTTTCCTGTTTAAAGATGTCACAGATAACTGGAGCTTCGGGGCAGTCTAATGTGCCCAGAGCGATTTATTTTGCTGATATGGTGAGTGAACGTTCACTCTTGTGGATCCATGGAATGTTGGCGGAAATACTCAGGTAGATGACCGTTTCTTGCAGTTGGAAAGACTTATGACTAAAGAAATTGCTTTATTTCTCGATACTTGCCTCCTGGAGAAGTATATTAATTTAAATTTAACTCCAAGAGGCTTACGAATTGATCAACTCCCTGCTACTGAATTTTTAGAAGAGGAACATGACCTCTTCGAGGAATGGAAACAGGCTTCTTTAGAGTGCACTATGAAATGGCTCCATATATTGTTTAAACGGAACCAAAGAACACATGAAAAATTAAAAACTGAGATTCTGCATTTACAGGATGAGGTGGTGGAGGAGTCCTGTTTTAGAATGCAGTTTTCTAAAATTAATGAGAAGATATCCAAATTGGAAACTGAAATAATTAAACGTAAGAGAAACAAACTTGTACGGGACATGAAAGATTATGAAACTGGCATTCTTTTTTCCTGGCAACGTGAACCTACACGTAGTAGGTCAAAGGGCAGGAGAGGAGATTTTCAGAAGCAACAAAGCACCTCGGCTTCTTCAGGGGAGCAAGAAGGAACTGGTAGTGTGAACAAAAATGTAACTTTTGCTGATTCTATAGCCTCTGTTAATCTGGAGACTGAGGGAGCGAATGTTTTATCGGGTTCCTCGAGAACTGATAATTCTTTTCAGACTAACAAGTCGATCCGGGGAAGAAATGGCAGAAAGGACAGAAATCGCTTTAAGGAATGAATTTGTGAGTCAACATAATGCAGAGACATTATTTGTTATTAATTTATCTAATTTGGTTCTAAATGATGATATGAAATGTCTGTTATTTAAAGGTAGTAAATTTGTGCATACACATTTTCCCTCCTTTGGAGATTTGTACATTGAGTTAAAGGCTTTCATTAGAAAATTGTATTTGAGAGTTTATTTCCAGAATAACACTGCTAACACTGTATAAATGTTCCTTTAGATGAGAGTAATTTTGAAAATGATGAATTATTAAATATGTCAATATATGATTATGAAGATGATGGAATATTTTGTGTGGATGAGGAAGGTGAGGAACCTGGATGCTTTTATACTGGCTATGGAAAATTAATGTTGCCCAATTTGGTCTCTGAGAGTAAATTTGTTCCTAATATTAAAGTACCTGCCATTACTGCTTTTTCTAAAATTCTGTTTAAAGAAATTTCTTTGTCTTTGGATAGATTCTATATGAATAAAAAGCAGTATAATTTAAATAAAAATGAGTGGGTGGCTCTTAAGAGCATGATGAAGTTAAAGAAAGAATTCATTTTTAAATGTGCTGATAAGGGTGGAAACTGGGTCATTTTGCAGAAATCAAAATATTGTGAGATGATAGAAGAGTTGTTAAACAATATTGTTGAATATAAATGTTTAAAAAAAGATCCAGTTTTGGAATATAATAATGAACTTTTGACCTTATTGGAGAGAGGGGAACATCTTGTTTTTTTTTACCATAAAGATGTGTGTAAGTTATATATAAAGAAACCCTTAACTCCTATTTTTTATGCTTTACCTAAAGTGCATAAATGCTTGGAAAAACCGCCTGGCAGACCGATTGTGTCAGGGATTGGTTCTTTGTTAAGCAATATTAACATATGTTTGGATTTTCACCTGAAGAAACACTTGGGTAAAGTTTCAGCACATATTTCTAATACACAAGAATTGTTAAATGAACTTTCTCAGATAAAATGGGGTCAAGACTATTATTGGGTAACTATAGATGTTAAGTCATTATATACGAACATCAATAAAAGATGGGGGCTGGAAGCAGTGATGGAAATGCTGGGTGATGGACCTAGAACTACCTTTATAATTAATCTACTTGAGTTTTGTTTAACTCATAATTATTTTTGTTTCAATAATAAAGTCTTCCTCCAGTTAAAATGAATGGCTATGGGGGCTGCATTTGCGCCCTCATATGCTATCATTTATATGGGATTTTTTGAAAGGCAATTCATTTATCCCACCCCCTTTTATAAGAAGAATGTGATATTATATAAGAGATTTATTGATGATCTTTTTTTGATTTGTAGGGGTGAGATTGATGAATTTTTGGATTTTTTTGAAACTTTAAATTTAAATGAACATGGTTTGGCCTTCTCCTATGAGCTCAATAGGGAAAAGATAATTTTTTTGGACGTGACTCTATATAATAAAGAGGAATCTATTGGCTTTAGGCCTTTTAGAAAAAATACGTCAGTTAATATGTTTTTGCATGCTAGTAGCATGCACCCTGGACATCTGTTATGCTCTTTACCCTCAGGTGAATTTAAAATAATTTTTGATCACACTAGTGATGAGGGGGAGAGGGCTAATGAATTGGATGGTGTAGAGTTGAGACTTAGTGAGAGAGGCTATGATAAAGATCATCTGTTAAGATGTAAAAACAGATTACTTGGGATTTCTTATGATGGCCAATATAGATGTTTGAAATCTATGTATGTAAAGGAAAGATCCAGAGTTAAGGTATTTGATAATAAAGCAGGAGATGATGGAGAAAAGTTATTTTTTGTTACTAAATTTTCTCCATTTTCAGATGAACTAACTAAAATAGTGAAGAAATATTGGTATATAATTAATGAGGATGATAATATTGACCACCTTTTTCCTAAACATTACTTTTTCTTACAAAAGAGGAAAGAATTTAAAAGAGCTATTGAATTATAACTTTTTGAGGGGGAATGAAAGAAATGAAAATAATAATTTACCTTTAGGCACATATTCTTGTGGTCATTGCAGTTTATGTGAGGGGGTGACCAATATTAATATTATAAATGGTATACCCTTTTTTCCTAAATTTAATTTTAATTGTAGATCGATAGGGGTAGTGTATATTCTAGGTTGTTCGTTTAAATGTTTGGTATATAGGGCAAACTAAAAGAATGGTTAGAATACGCATTTTGGAACATATAAAAGATATTAGAAATCAAAGTGAAGCTAGCCCTGTGGCCCAGCATTTTCATGAAAAACATGGTGGCTCACCTAATAGTTTAAAGTTTTGTGTACTAGGTAAACCGTTTTGTATAAAAAGAGGAGGGGATTATTCTTATAAATTTCTTGAGTTAGAAACTAAAATGATTCTAAAATTTAAGACGTTGAAGCCCTTTGGAATTAATTTTGAACTGGGTATTTAATTAGTTTATTGTATATATATATATATATA
The DNA here is from genome assembly GCF_019279795.1 of Protopterus annectens. NCBI lineage: Eukaryota > Metazoa > Chordata > Ceratodontiformes > Protopteridae > Protopterus > Protopterus annectens. The sequence continues at coordinate 671,661,890 of NC_056734.1, read as the reverse complement.
TATATATATATATATTTTTTTTTTTTTTTTTGTTATGAATGCATTAATGATATGTTATATCTATATTTATATGTATAATTATTTTTGAGATAGTCTTACACAGTTAAAAGATTTTTAAATTAGAACTTTTTGTAAGAATGGTCACTTTAAATGTTAAGTATATTAATTGATTAATGAAGTTGTGCTAATTGCTATTAAATTAATGTGTGTATATATATATATATCTGTTGAAGAAGACACTTATTGTGATCCATTGAAGGCGAAAGGCCGAGGTACCAGATTGTTTAAGCAATAAAGCAGAAACTGGTAAAAGTGCTGGATTCGTGTGTTGGAGTTGCTATTTTTATTATTTTTGTTGTGTTGGTGTCACTTAGGAGGATCTGCCTAAGTCACTTGAGTTGAATAACAAAATCAAACAATTCCTCAGTATTTCTCCAGAGCTGGCTTTTCCATCTGTCTGACACATGCCGGTCATTTGGGGACACAATTTGGTGCATGGAGTGCTAGTGTACTTACAGGTACTGAGTTCAGGGGAATAGAAGAGAAGAGAGAATCTTCTAGGGGGAAGACAGTGAGCCAGTAGATTTGTAGCTGTTCAAAACTACTTCAGGTATGACTTCAAGTGAAGGAGGACATGGATGCAATTAAAGGCTGATAACTACTATATCTGGATGAATAGCTTGACTTGTATAGGGTGTGAAAACGGCACTTGGACTTTATGGTAATTATTTACTGTTACCTTTCAAAGCACACGTACTAAGTCATATTAATGAAGCTCTTGTGTTGGTCTTTCGCATTTAAATTCACTGAAAGCCACTATGTCAATTGTACGAGGAATTATTTTCTTGAAGGGCACATGTGATTGAAATATAACTGTCTTTTAAATTCCTGATTAGTGAGCCCTGTCTTACAAAGGTAAACAAAGTGTTGGAAAGTAAGACTTTTTCTCATTGCATTAATAAATATCCAACTCACTTACAGTACAGACATGAAAGAAGCCAATCCAAACTGCCGACCAAATACCGGCAAAACACAGCAGTGCAAAGTGGTAGGAGTTTAATGGAAAAGTACAAAAAGATCATCAAAGAATAGATCTTCGTGGGGATAAGATGATCTGAGGAACTTCCAGAGAAAGAGCAGAACTTAAGCTGTTACTGATTCAGTTCCAGTTCCAGAATCATGAGTTAAGTTCATTCTCAGAACATTCATTGTCAGACATTACATTAAAAAATGTAGCAAAAGGCCAAATTTGTTCTAAGCATCCAAAAACATGCAATATCCACAGAAAACACACTCAATGCACAATCCACAGGTTAGAATCCACACCAATGACCTTAGTGCAATAAATCTGGCTCTGCTGATTCTAACCTGCGGTCTGTGTACATACTGTCATTTTCTCTGGGTATTACGAAAAATGACAGCAGAAAGAGACAATTTGTCCATTTAACCTGCCATTTGGGTACATCTAATATGTAGCGTTTGCAGAGGCCTCATGGCCTCCTAAAGGCACATATGCATTCACGACCCACATCTCACTCAAAGCAGTCTAGTCCAAGAGTCCACAACTCATTCTGTGAAAAAGTATTTCTCAAGTCTAGGCTAAAATTGAGTGCCTTCCAAATTCATCCTTTCTCCTCTGTCCTTATGCCTCAGTTCAATTGTTTTCACTTTTCCCATGCAATGTCATGTGCTCCAACATTAAAGCCTGTTTCTAGTGTCTAATAAATATGAGTTCAGCAGTTCCAGATGCTATCCATACACTTTTCACCCAGTCACCTGGTGATACTTGTGAGCTTTCAGTGCATGTTTTCTAGTGACTTCACATCCTTTCCCTTATAGTCTCCAGAAATGCCAACAGTATTCTAGATGTGGTCTCACTGAGTTGTGATAAATAAATGCTGCCATTCCAAAACTATAAAACCTGATATTATCTAAGTGTTACCTTGCCCCCTTTTCACAAACTTTGCCATGGATATTGAGAGGGAATCTGCAACCCCTCCATATATACATCTCCAGGGTCTCTCCAATTTGGATAAGGAGAGAAAATAGTGCTTAAAGAAGTTTCAGGTTTCACAGTTTTGAAACCCTGACAATTATTTATTTTAATATTGATGTAGAACAGGTCTCACTAGCATGGGAGAAAGTGAGAATATAACATCTATTATCCCTGGCATTTTGCCTTTCAGGATACAGACAGTACTGTTGGTTGTCCCTGCTGAACTCTCCAGTTGTACTTGATGGCTCATAGCTAGTGTCATGATTGCTCCAAGGTCATTTTTTATCCATCATTTCTCCTAGTTTATTATCCCCTAAACATATGTACAAAATTTGGTCTTTTGTTTCCAAAATGCAAAACCGTGCATCTACACTGAAGCTCATATGTCATCTCTCCATCCGGCGGTAAATGATTTAAGGTTTGTCAAGCTTTTGCCTCCCTCCATAACTATATCCCTGATTTTTGCTTTGTGGGATCTGCAAATAATGTCATTCTTTTACTCAGCCCCTCTGACGTAACAAAGATAATTATGAAGAATAGTATCTGCAAGTGCACTGACCCTTGCAATACTTTACTGCTCACTTCCCTCAGCCGCCTGACAGACTATCTTAACCATTAGCCTCTGAGTTCTTCCTTGCAGCCATTCCCCACCTAGTTCATATGTTTCTGCCTACTCTTGGCACTTTTAGCTTAATGAGTAGTCTTTAATTTGGTACCCAGTAAGTGGCCTTACTGAAGTCCAGATATATCACATCCACTGCCACTATAATCCAACTGTACTGGTACCAAATCATAGAACTTCAGGAGGTTTCATTGACAGCTCTTCTTGGTGGTGGCATCAAGGTGGTTTGTATCTAGAAGCTGGTTTTAGAATAACATCAACTCTCCAACACCAAGCCTTTCTCTTAGGATCTCCACCTTCACTTTCCCAGCCATGGAAGTCAGGTTAACTGGCCTGTAGTTACATAATCGGGTCTTGGTTTCTCCCTTACACAAGCTTGTCTGGTACTACTGCACTGGCCAGAATTCTGCTAAAGATTTCTGTGAGTAGTTCTACCAGTTTTTGAGTACCCTTTTTGATATCCCATCTGTGCCCTTTTCTTTCTTCTATAAGATAACCATTTCATTTTTCACCTTCTGGCCTACACATCCATCTCTCACTTCCTTTTGTCTTTTCTCCTCCCAGAATAGTATCCTCCCCTCCTTTTGCTTTCAATTCTGTCCTTGATCAACCTACTGAGATTGTTTTTTTTTTCTTCTTTCCCTGAGACATCCCTGTATATGTCCTTCCAGCCTATTTTCGTTTCCAGTCCAGCCTTGACTTTTCTTATTTGTTGAATCACTTCTATGCACTCCTGGAATAGATCTGTTTTTCTTCCCCCTCCCCAGTTCTGGCCACCATTTGAATGTTTTCTCCTTACTCATAAATGCCTTCTTGACCATCCTGCTCAGCTACCCAGGTGTTCTCCTGAGCTCTACCCAGGTGTCCTCCTGAGCTTTACCCTCCTTCTTTTAGGCCATTGGCCCTGCCTTTTAAAAAGCTGTTTCTGAATCCTACTCTTGTTTCTTTTTTTTTTTTGCCTCCTTCTCTTCTCCTCATTGACAAATTCCTTCTGCATATCCTGTCTCAGCTGTTCATGGTATATATCTTTTAGTAATCCAGCATGGCTGTTTTTGTCTCTCAGGTTTCTACTGCTCTGCCTAAGGTGAACCCCACTGCAGCATGGTCACTGCTAGCAGTGAAGATTTGACATCCACATTGTAAACTTAACCTGAATTTTCCTGTTCTGGTGAGGTATAAGTCTTTCATGCTGCCTTATCTGGTGCTCTTATACTCTTATGCACATCCTTCCTTTTTTTTTCACTCTATATGTAGAAAATGACCAGTCTATAGTTAGAAGAATAAGATGTCCCCTAGCCACCATTTTTCTGTTCCCAACACCTGATCCTGTACACGACCAGACTACTCGCTTTCGGTAATGTGCCCAGAGAATACTAGATGGCATCTGACCACCACTTTTTCTCATACTCTGCCTACAGTTCAGCTACCAGTGTAATTGCCTTCTGTAATTCTGAGAATATAGTGTATTTAGCCATCTGTAATATATGTTCCATGTTCTATGTTCTATGTAAGAAAAAAAATCGTAGACTAAGAGACAAGGTCAGGGAACATCTATATGACATTAGAACAGGGTGTATTACTAATGCACTATCAAAACATGTGACAATGTTTGACAATACAAACACATTTAGATTAATGGTTATAGAATAGTTAGAACCAAATGAACGAGCTGGAGATCTGGGCAATCAAACAGAGGTTGCAGAAACAAGATGGTGAACTTGTTTTTAACGAACAGATTTTTATATTTGACTGCCAACATTGCACCTTGAACTGTTATGTGAATGCCAGATCTAAACTGCTGGCCTGTCTCTTTCCACTACTGATAGTATAAAATGAAACTCTCTCCTATTATTCAAAGGCATTCCAACAGATAAAGAAAGATTAGTATCAAATACATTAAATGCTGGCAGAGTGTTTCGCTAAACATTAACAAATCCAAACGAGAAATGCTTGTTCTATAATAAGCAGCTTGACCACCTTGGCTACCAGAAGGCAAAAGTGACTTGCTCCATCAACCCTCTCCCCAGACCCACCCCTGACACACACACAGAAACATCCAAGTTTCTCGACTCACCTGTAAAACAAGCAATACATTCATCAATCACTATATGATAAAAAACAATTTAGATGAGCATTGGGAGCCAAAACATCTTTTACAACGCTCCAGATAAACTTCCCCATACTTAAATACTTGCATCACAGCTCTAAATCAAACTAATCCAGGGCAAATATCAACAAAATCAGGGGCAAATCCAGAAATAATCAGGGACAATTGGGAATACTTATTTGTGCAATTAACTTAAAATGTTGAAAAAATAAGAGCATGGGAAGTAATCTACATTTACTGAAGAAAAAGGTCTATAACCATTGTCATTATTCATTAAGAAAGATTTACCAGCTTTTCTCCAAAAGTCATCAGCTTTAGAAGGGATCAACAGTGAGATTTTCAGATAAAAATCAGGGACAGACAGTTGATGCGTATGACTTATATGATCAAACCCACTTGCATGCCACCTTCAAAATAAAATCGTTCTCAACTAAGGAAGTGGCTAAAAATTAGGAGCCTCTAAATAAAATAAAAAATAAACTTAAATTATAAAAGTGTCTGGGATGTCAACCATTCTTCCCAGATCCTGTCTCAAACTACTAATATAACTTATATAAGGGAGTACTGTACTTACTTCACATATCAAAAGCAGTTCTGTTTTACTTGTTCTTCGCATGCCAACACTTAACAAGAACAAATACATCAAAATGAAGTTTATGGCTCCAAAGTCACAGACACACACCCTCACCATTGAAAATAACCACTCAAGAAGCTAGCACAACAGTAGGGTTTGCTGTGAATTCAACTTTTAACAGTACACCAGGTCCACAACTGGGGTTCAAAACTGTTCAATCACCATGACTTAGTCACAGAATCACACGTCTGGGGGGGGGGGGTGATAAAAGAAAATCAAACTGAAGTGAAACCTGGCAGATAAAGTTGTAAATCATGCAAGTAACAATACTCTGGATTCAACAATTTGTCTGAAGCAAACCGCTACCTGCACGGAGATTAAAGTAAAATGGGGCAGGATAATAAAAAGTTAAGCACTTCCTTACCGAGCAGTAGCAGCTCGACCCCCGAGCCACTTTCTATCCGTCCTCTCGAAGGTTTTTATCAATCATCTTGGAGCGCTCAATGGCAGCTTTATCTTCAGCACTTACTGTGCATGGTTCACCTTTAACCCAGCATTACGTTTCAATTTAGGGCTGTTCTTTTTTACATCTTAAAAATGTAAGCAAGCTAAATAATATTGCAGTCTGCACCCTGCTGAATACTAAAAACAAATTGTGGCAGTCACAATGGTGCAAAACCCAGACTTCACACTTGTCCGGTTTTGAATGAATTTTGTAACTGGACAATTTGTTAGAAAACCGGACAGTCCGATTAAAAACCGGACAGCTGGCAACCCTAGGTACAGTTGATATACATCGTGTTGGATTCTAGGACAGCAATTCATGAGTCTGGCAGTGCGTTATGAAAACTGTTTTAAAGTGCCTTTCCACAATGTTTGTGGAATGTATGCTAACATACTAACTTCCTAGACAGCCCAAGAAGACTACAGGTTAAGGAAGACAAATTTAAAAAGAGTAGCTCAAGCAGTTAAACTCTGAGCCTGATAAAATACAATTTTAACAGTCCATAGAAGCTAAAAAAGTAAAACACAGGATGCCACTTTATTATCTCAAAATAAAACAAATCTACACACAGGAGGCTTTCACACCAGAAGGTACTTCCTCAAGACCTTACAGAACATCTAGTAACTATAGTTGAAATACTTCATTCTGTCACATGAATACTGCCAGCAGCCATTTTAAAGAGAGAGAGATTGACACCTCCCAGCAAGAGGTTCTCCAGTTTGATTCCTGAATGGCATGTCTTCTGTGTGGACTCTGCATGCCCTCCTTGTGTACGTGTGGGTTTTCTCTAAGTACTACAGTTTCTTTCCATATTCTAAAGACATGCAGTTGTTGGATTGCATATTCTAAATTGGCCATAGCTGTGAATGTGCACTTGTGTAGTACTGAAGAATGACCATGGCAGGGCTAGACATCCAGTGGTGTAAACATTAGCTCTAGGGGATAATCACTGTTAATGTGACACCCTGACACATGTACAAAATGGCAAAAAGGGAATTGATGCCAATGCTGAAGCTTAATCTCTTAGGAGCCTCAATGTAAAAAATATGTTTTATACTACTGAGTTTAATCAGCTGTCACAGCATTAATCCATTTACATTCATGGAACACAGACACATATATCAAATCTCCACCTCTTAGATATCCGTTCACAGCTTACAGTGCTACAAACTTTAAAACATGAGACTGTCCAGTCTCTGAAAACAGTTATGAAGGGCATTTGTTGACATCTTTTTTCTGATATCAGAAGTATGCCCTGGGTTTAAGAAACATTTAGGTTGATGCAGAGGTCCTAGCTTAGAATGTTTGCACATTGTACTAAGCCTTTCTGAGTCAGAGATTGCTCTACCACTATGGTTTATCTATTTTGTGGACTTCATAACAGAAGGTAGTCTTATAGATGAAACCCCATGGTAATGTGGCAGCCTGGGGGAGTGTCTAATGCTAATTAGCCGTATACTCACCCCAGTAAATCTCTGTATTTCCCAATTTGCTCTGCTAGGTAATTCAGAGAATTGCTTAGCCAAATAAAATTTTAATCTGGGAGAAAGAAGTGACCACTGTAAAAATATGAAAGTTACCCATTCACTCCTATGAGAGCAATGGTGGAGCAAGTAAGTTCAGCAAAGAAGTAGAGGTGGTGGAGTCATGTAAGTGTGTGTGTGTGTGTGTGTGTGTGTGTGTGTGTGTGTGTGTGTGTGTGTGTGTGTGTGTGTGTGTGTGTGCGCGCGTGTGTGCGCATGTGTGTGTGCGTGTGTCTGTCTGGATGGTCATACTAGAAGGGTCAGCCAGGAAATCAAGAGTCTGTATGTGTGTGTGTGTGTGTGTGTGTGTGTGTGTGTGTGTGTGTGTGTGTGTGTGTGTGTGTGTGTGTGTGTGTGTGTGTGTGTGTGTGTGTGTATGTGTGTTTGTAAGTGTACATACCTGAATGTGTACATGTAGTGGGTGCCTTTGCTAATGCCATGCATAGGCTGTAAGCTCTTCTGCTTGATTCAGAGAAGTATTAATAAGCTAGTAACAAGATATTTCTCATTGCGGTTATACCTGTCTCTGAACCACATTTTCACAACATCTGGCTAATTGACTAAACTGCATTGGTTGATTAGCACAGGTGGAGAGCATTAATCCTAGGGATGACCTCCTGTATGATCTTTTTAATCTTCTGTTTGACTTACCCACATAAAAGGTGGAACAAACATCACACACAACAAATATATTACTTTTCCAAAATTACAGTCTACATATATTTATTTTATTTATGCTTTGTTGACCAGGTTAGTCCCATTAGGCCAGCAGATTTTTTTCCGGGTAGAGCCAAGGTATTCACACTGACTAGGAGAAATTTACCAATACCCAGGAAATGTTCCTACCTTTTTTTTTTTGATAAGTGCCATGGGATCTTTAACATCCATGTGAGCTATCACTAACTCTGGCAGATGAATCCTCAGTTTAACATCTCGTCCGAAAAGTGGCACACTCAGGAGTACAACACCCCTCTTATGCTGCACTACAGTGTCAGTACTGGAAAAGTAATCAAAGTACCTGGGAAAGGAACAGAATCAACAGCCTTCTCCTCTTCCACTACCAAAGGCAAGTGTGCTACCTGTTGAGTCACTGCCACTACAGTACATAACCAACTAAAAATTATTTTTTGGAACCAGGTGCACAAATACATTTTCTTTCATTAAATATTTATATTGTTTGCATTTACAGCGTGGGTTATTTCCATTTTCCTGACTAAATTTAATATATCTTTTAAAAGACATTTACTTGCAACAATTTCTGTTTTAGATTCTTGAATATTTTGAAAGCAAAGCATGGTTGTTCAGGTATAATATTATTTAATGCATCAAATGCTAATAAAATGTGCCTGTAGTTTCTAATAATATGTCTATTATATGCTAACACTACCTTTGTTTATATCCATGTTATTTTTCTGATATAACAATTACTTTGGATATCTCTCCAGAAGCTAACAAAAAAAGTCTTGCTGTGCACCCCCATTCACTTATAATGATGAGGTCATAGGATCATAAGACAATAGGAGGTTAGTAGGCTATTGGCCCTTAGGCTTCTAGAAGCCTAACGATGTTATACCCTTGTTCCCTTATGGACCAAGATATATAATCATGTTTGTGCGTGAATCAAAGATCAGCACCGGCTGCCTCTGTCTAAGAGGGACAAAGGTGAAACCTCAGGTGTAAATTTATTGCTTCCCATTCAACTGTCCAGGTTACGCTTAAATAGGGTCATTGAGGAGCTCTGTTTTACATGAATCCGAAGTTTGTTCCAGAGGAGTGGCAACCTCTGGGCGACATATCTGTCTCTCCAGCATGTCCTGTTAATATCAGAGGCTTGGTTAAGCTCTCAAGAGTGAGTGAATCTTGTCCCATTGGATTTGCGGATGTGCAACAGCTTCATCAAGGTAAAGTTTGAGACTGCTCTGTAGGCCAGGCACAAGTTACATCTAAGCAGTCTATACTGTACTGAGTAAAGTGAAAGGGCCTTCAGTCTGCCCATGTAGGTCATTTGTTGTAGGTCCTGAATTTTCTTGGTGAGAAACCTCTGAGGTCTCTACAGTTACTGCAGATGTCTGGTGAGGTTCATACAGAAGAGAGCATTGTACTCCATTATGGTCTGATGAGAGCTGAGTACAGGGGAGTTATAACTTCTTTAGATAGGATGCTATATCCTTGCTTATGAGGTGCACAGTGTAGAAAGCATTCCTTACTACTATGGATACCTGATAATCAAAATTAAGGCTGCTATCAACTTGCATTCCTAAATCTCTCACCACTGGGTTTGAACTTAGGGGAGTATTATTAATATAATTAGCAGGGGTTTCTCCTTTGCTAAAGAAGATTATAATGCATTTTTTCGCTTTTAGTTTAAGTCCGTGACTTTGACACCAGTCATTTGTCTGTGTAAGCCCATTTTGTAGTATGTTGACATCATTGGGGATTCAATGACTGCACCTAGTTTGCAGTCATCAGCAAACATGGTAAGTCATAGGTCATCTGTTTTCACCTGGACTTCTGAAAAATAGAGACCAAACAGTAGGGGGCCTAGCAAAGCTCCATGTGGAACACCACTGGTAACAGGTCTGCTAGTAGAATTGGCATCCCCAGTTTTGACTGTATGTGCTCTGTTTATGATATAAGGGTTAATCCCTAGCTGGGTGAGTTTCACAATGATACCTGAGTGAGGGATTGTGTCAAAGGCCTTAGCTAGGTTGAGATAGGCAGTGTGAACTGTTTTGCCTTCATCCAGGGCCTTGGTGACATTCTCGAAGAAGTCCACCAGGTTTAGCAGGCAAGACTGGCCCTTAACAAACACAAACTGAATCAGTCAAGGGTTTTAAGGTCATCTATATCCTTGTTGATATGGTCCATGAAGATTCTCTCCATGGTCTTGCAAATAAGAATATTTAGATTTATGGGTCTATAGTTCCAGGGGTTTGTTGAGGGACCCGCATTGTGCAAGGGGATTACAGTTGCTGTTTTCCTCTCAGCTGGGACAAAGTCAGTGCTTAGACCGAAAATGAAGAGGGTGCTCAGCGTTTTCACTAACTCCTGTTTTAGACCATTTAATAAGCAGCCTTGGATGTTGTCTGATCCCATAGAGGCTATGTTTTTGGCCTAGGAGATTGTAGCTATGACCTGCTTTCTGGAGATTCTAGGCAGAGGACTGGTAACAGATATGTTATGAGGTATGATTGGTGGGGACAGGGGGTGATGTTTTTGCCAAACCTGTCAGCTAGCAGGTTGGCAATGTTCTCAGGTTCAGTGTAAGTGTTACCATCCACAGCTACTTCGGCACAAAGCTGGGCCTCCCATTTTAGATTTCAGATATAGCTAAAGAATGCTTTCTGATTTTCCTTGGCTAGGGCTGCTAATTTAATTAGCTTTAGAGTACTTTGCAGGATATCTAATCTGCTTGTTTATGCTTTGGAGGAAGTTCTTCCTTTGCTGGGACTGTTCCCTCTTGTTTTTGACAGCAGTTTCTTTCTTTTATTGTATAACCTGTTTATGCTGGATGTCCAACAAGTTGGCTTATTTTTTCTTGAGTCTATACATTTATATAGGTTTTATACAGGACATTTGTGTACACCTCAGTATAGGGGTCATTGTTGTCAGTGTTGACAAGGAGTCTGAAACAACTGATGTCATCGCCCAGTAGGTTATAGTTTGCTTTGGAGAAATATTTTGACCTTTTTGCTCCTGAGGATGGCTCAAGTATGACAGTTACTTTGAATGAGACTGATTTATAATTTGACTTTACCAGGGAAGACCCCCAGACACGGGCTAGTGCAGCGATTCGCCATGTTGATGAGCACTATGTCAAGGATGTTAGAGCCCCTTGTGGGGGTGCTGACTATCTGCTCCACAGCATTTGTGTTAAAAAAGTCCAGGAATCTTTGAGTGAGTAGGTTTGTGCTCATATATGTTACCCAGTCAATGGAACGATAGGTAAAGTCACCCATGACCAGGGTGTTTGGCTGTACTGAGAGTGACTCAAGTAGGTCCAAGTAGGCTGTGTGGTTTTACTTCTAACAAGACTGATTTAAGATCAGACTTTACCAGGGAGGGCCCCACACATGAAGTGGTGCAGCAGTCCCCCATGTTGGTGAGCACAATGTCAAGGATGTTAGAGCCCCTTGTGGGGGTGCTGACTATCTGCTCCAGAGCATTTGTGTTAACAAAGTTCAGGAACCTTTGGGCAAGTGTGTTTGTGCTCATATATGTTACACAAATTGATGGAAGAATAGTTAAAGTCACCCATGACCAGGTTGTACTGACAGTGACTCAAGTAGGTGCAGGGAGGCTGTGTGTTTTTTGTGGTTCATGGTGGGGGACCTATAGCTAAAAATGACATGGAGGGGGCTTTTCCTACAGTCAGTGGTCTTGGAGTAACTCTAGGGAGTTGTACTGTCTAACCAGTCTAGGGGTGTATTTGTCTTTAATGAAGATGGATAATCCTCCTCCTTGTTTTTTTTTTTTTTTACCTTCATTGTATGGTCTGAACATATGGAAGGCATTATAGCCCTGCATGGCCGGGGTACTCTCTGAGGCCTTGAACCATGTCTCTGTGACTGCACAGACATCAGCATCTTCCAAGGTGAGAAGTGCTTCAGGTGAGTGCAGTTTCTGATTTATACTGTTAGCATTAAGTAGAATAACCCTGAGTTTGTTTCTGGAGGATATTTTGATATCAGGAATTTTGTACTTATGACATTGCCTAAAAAAGGCACTATGGGAGAGGCCAGTACCTTTGCCAGCAACATAAAGCCTAGAAGTGACATGTGATAACTATCTCTGGCAAAGCAGCATGGTCTGTTGACCATATCATCCCAGGCTATCAGATACTGGATCCCCTGGACTGACACCAGAAGCTAAGCCATTTGTTTTAATTATTTTTTTGTTTTTGTTTTGTGGCATCATCTTGGGTGAGTGAAGAATACTGCTTAGGGTAAAGAATATACCTGCCTGGGACACATAATCTGAAAGCTCCATCATGTCTCTCTTCATATAGTCCAGTGAGGTACATCTCAAGTCATTCACTCCAACATGGACTGTGACAGAGTCATAACACTACTTGTTGTAGAGGGATTTTTGAGTGCGTGCATGATTTGGCGGATCCTGGCACCAGACAGGCAGCTGATCATGGCCTTCTCCTTATCCAGCCTAGTAAGGGGGACATCTGTGTGTCTCATTGTGGATTCACCTATGACCAAAACATTTAGTTTAGATATGTCCTGCCTTAGGCGATTATTGGGTGAGACACTGATGCTTGTGTTATGTGTAGTGGGTGCTGTTGGGACCATATTGTGTGCAGAAGGTTTGCACTTGGGACGTCTTTGATCTTTTGGTATATTTCTAGTGAATACCTCTGCGTATGTGGGTTTATGTGTTGTGTGCTTGGTATGTGTGGGAGGTGGGGTGTGGATGCTGACAACATGCTTGGTATTTGGTATGTTGTTACATGAGAAAGACAGCATTGATTCCAGATTCATAGAATAGATACATCTCTCACATATTGTATTTAAATGTTTGAGGAATACTAGGTTGTCTGTATACATGAGGCACTTGCTGCGTTGCCTCATTATGCCCATGTCAATCAGGCTGGCTGGAGAAATGGTGGGAAACCGACCTCCTATAGATTCAGGTATATTCTGTAATAAGTGGTGGAAAGTGGGATAGATGGACTAGGTTCTGCTATAGAACTAGTAAAATCAGCTAATCTATGGGATGTTTAGCAGTAGAAATCTGCACCGCTGCCTCAAAAAGTGCAGCTGGGTTGCTCTCTGGGCAGCAGTGAGCAACTCCACTGCACATTGAAAAGTAGGGAAGCTTAGGAGTGTTCCCTAGCAGTTATCTAGGGAAAATTTTACTTTTTTAGTATTTGTGTCTATACTCGGCAGTGTTAAACCTTGTTGGGCAGTGCACAGTTACATGCAAATGCTTTGTTTAAGTATCAGCTAAGTAAAACAGTTTTCAAACAATCCATCCAATAGGAAAGCCCATGACTGAGCCTTGTTCAAACAATCCCCAACTCAGATGGGTCCTTTACATTCTTCTGCTACAAGGGTGCAGGAGGGCCCTTTTAAAGTAAGATGGCTAGCTTTAGTGCTCAGAAAATGCCAAACAGTCTATGTTCAGTAAGTCTGAATCTACAGATACGATCAAAAGTGCTACTTGCGAAAGAAATAAATGAGCGAATGCTGAACCACTCATAGTTTATTAGAAAACTACAGTTTAAAATGCCATAAACGCCTTACAATAAAACTTAGCATTTCCGTCCATATAAATCAGACTTCTTCAGATGTGTGACCTAAACCTCATTACAATTATTTTATATTTAACCTATAAACCAAGAACCAATACATTCAAAATTCCAATTAAAGAATGAACCAATGCTTGATTTAGAATACATAAAAGTTCAAACAACCTCATGAATATTTAATTATTCAACATTCCCATCGTGTTACTACTACATTATCTTTCCTAACCATTCCATATAATAATTCATAAACATTATAAAATTAAACATCGATTCATTTAAAATCAAATAAATACTATAAATAAAGCCAATTTATATAAAATATACCTAAAATGTATATATAAAATAAACTTTTAAGAATTTAATAGCATGTGAATTGGTTTTAAGTTTCTTTTAACAGACCATTGTGAATAAAACAGTGACACCTTCAGTCAACTAAGAATATTACATTCATTAAACAACATTCAGAGCTTAGCAGCCCTCAATTTTAAAAGTGGCATAATAGAAATAAAATCATTTAACCCTGGGTGTTTTCCCAATTCTAGGGTTACTTGCCACCATAATTCTCTGTATTCTATTTGTTCCTCCCATGGGCCACCCCTTATATATTTATTAATTTGTTCAAGCACTGTGAAATAAAATTTACAACCATCACATTCCTTAGAATGTTTGAATAGGGCGTTAGTCTCCTTACCTTTCAGCATGTCATAAACGTGTTCATAAATTCTTCTTTTTAGGGTTCTTTCTGTTTTCCCCACATAAAAAGATGTACATTTATGACAAACAGCTAAATATACTAACCCCTTTGAATCACAATTGTAATACCCTTTACTTCTAATCCACTTTTTCCTACACTCAAGATAAATTTCCTTGGTATTCATGATGTACTCACACTGATTACAATGTCCACACTTGTATGTACCTAATTTTGTTTTACCCCCTATATTTATTTTCTTCTTTTCTATGTTTTCTAAAATATTCTTTATACTACTTGAATTTTTATATACTACTTTAAAATCTAATCCTCCAATACCCTCCAAATCAGTAAGGGAAACAAATCTACTCCATTCCTTCTGAAATACGTTTCTAACCTTATTATTTATTGCATTGTATTCCAAAACCAAAGCTTGATGAAAATTATTAACAACATCTGAGTCTTTTCCTATTACATTATTACTATTGTCACTATTCATTCTATCACCCTTAATTGTTTTAAATTTGTTTTCTCTACCATTTTCAACTTCTTTCCTAATATTTACTACAAATTCCTTAGGGTAGCCTCTTTCAACAAACATTTTCTCCACTAAATCACATTAGATTTTGAAATCACTGTTAGCACTAGTCCTGCGGCACCCTCTTACAAATTGTCCCTTCACTATATTTCTTTTACAATGTGAAGGGTGTGCACTTTAAAAATGAAGAAAAGAATTACAAAAAGTAGGTTTTCTATAAATCCTAGATTCTAATTTATTATTCTTTTTGTAAATCTCCAAATCTAAATAATGTAGGGTGTCGTATGACATCTGATGCGTAAATTTAAGAAAATTTGTCATTTTACTAATATATTCCATGAATTCTTCAAACATTTCTCTACTGGCTGTCCAAAAAATAACTATATCATCTAAAAACCTTGGATACAAAATCCAGCAGGATTTAAATTTTGAATTCAATACACAAGTTTCCTCCCATCTTGCCAAAACCAAGTTTGCAAAAGTGGGGGCACAAACTGCTCCCATGGCTACTCCTTGTGTTTGTTGAAAAAATTCTCCATTAAATACCAAAAATTTATTTTTTAAAACCATGTCCATTAAACATACACTTGCTACTTTTTCTTTATGAGATAATTGCCTATCTTCAAAAATAATTTCTTCAAACATATTCATTCCTGATAAGTACGGTATAGATGAAAACAAATCAACTATGTCTATAGTGACAAAAAGTAAATCATCAGAATATAAATCTGGGGTCATATCTCTTAACAAATCCCACAAATCTTTAAGTATAACTTTTCTACTTGTCCAGACATGTTTTACCTTAGTATCTACGTATTTTGGCAAAGGAAAGGTTTTAGAACCATCAGCAGATACTATAGGTCTAAAGGGTGGGTCCTCAGAATTCTTATTTATCTTTGGAATTCCAAAGATTGTAGGGACCTTAGGTTTTTGCACACTCAAATAATCAAAAATTTTTTATCAATAGTGCCTTCTTGTAACAAGTCCATGAGGTTAATTTCTATCTTATTATAAGCCAAATCAACCTCATTTCTAGAGACACAAGAATATTTAGTTTCATCCCTAAGAATCTGATCCATCTTACCTTCGTATTCTATATTATCCATTATTACTATCCCTCCACCCTTGTCTGGTTTCATTATTCTAACATTCAAATCACATTTTAATTCTTGTAATATTTCCCTTTCTTTCCTGTTTAAATTTGTCCCATATTTAATATTACTCTGAGCATCTCTAATTTCCATCTCCATAATTTTTTCTAAATTCTTAAGTTGCGCATGCATAGGGGGAATATATGTAGTCCTTCATTTTAAAAGCTGATCATCATTTTTACCTGTACAATTCTTAAAAATAATTTCTAAATTCACTTTTCTTAAAAATAACTTAATGTCTAATAACGTCCTAGTTAAATCTCCCTTACCATAAGGAATACATTTGAGTCCCTTGCTTAAAATGTTGAAGTATTCCTCACTAAGTGTAATATTACTAAAATTGTAAATGGAAAAATTTTTGCAGGTGCTCCTAACCCCTTCAACTACTATCTTGCTACCATTGTCTTGATCATAAATGGGGGGGGGTACCACTATCTAGTATCTCCCCCTCCCTATTCTCCCCCCCTCATTTGAAAATTTTCACATGTGTCCATTTTTATTGTGTTGCCTCTCTGATCTAGACAGGGGTGGAAAATCATGATAATAATCCCTTTCCTGATACCTTTGTTCATTATTAACACTATCTTCTTCTATCTGTCTATTTAAACTATTATTATTGTAGTACTTATATGTTGGCTTGGGGTAACTGATATTATTTTGGTACTCTTGTACATCCCTCTTTAATTTTTTCATCTTCCTATTAACCAGTTCACCACATTTAACCTCAATTTCACCCCTAATTTTAAAATATTTCTGTTTCTCTTCACTAATACCCAAAATAAGGTCCTCTTTAATACATGAATCCAACTCATCTATTTCATTCTGTAAATCTTCTTGCAATCTAATGTTCTCTTTAACTATAAGCTTCAAAATATCTATCCCACATTTGTTAAATACTTCCAATAATTCTTTATGAAAGACAGACCCTATTTGCACATTATTCGGGTACTTGTGAACACGTAAACCTTTTGGAACAATGTTCCTACTGATACATTCAGTTAAATAAGCATTTTCAATACATAATGTTCTGAATTTTAACATTAATTTTGACAATTGTCCACTTTTACACGATAGGAATCAGAATTAGGTGGCAATTGAGAACCACCAGATTCAAATTTAAAACAGTAATTGGTTTTCAACCACTCAGTAGTCTCAACAGTACCTGAAATTGCCTGACTAAAAGTCAGCAGTCTTGTTTTAATTGCAGTATTAGCGTTTCCTCCATTTGTGCACTCTCCAGCAATATTATTAAGAAAAATCCTTGGTGTAGCATCCGGATTAAAAGAATCACCATTCAGTTCATTTAGGTCGCCGGCGTCATGTTGATTGCCAATAAGCTCCCTTTTTGTTCTTACATTTCTGACCGCCAAACCCTTCGGTTCCACTTCCTGTTGCTAAGGCAGGATTAACACTTGCTCCAATTAGCGATTGGCACAAGGGTGTCAGTAAGTCAATCAACTCCGTGAGTTGGCCAATCAATTTGTGTGATTGACCCAACTCTTCCTGACCCTTTCTTTCAGCCAAGGGCTCTTTTTCCATCGCCAGTCCACAAAAATAAACTAATAAACCAAAAAATGCAGGTAGCACTCTCACAAAGAACTAATAAATACGATCAAAAGTGCTACTGCCGAAAGAAATAAATGAGCGAATGCTGAACCACTCGTAGTTTATTAGAAAACTGCAGTTTAAAATGCCATAAACGCCTTACAATAAAATTTAGCGTTTTCGTCCATATAAATCAGACTTCTTCAGATGTGTGACCTAAACCTCATTACAATTATTTTATATTTAACCTATAAACCAAGAACCAATACATTCAAAATTCCAATTAAGGAATGAACCAATGCTTGATTTAGAATACATAAAAATTCAAACAACCTCATGAATATTTAATTATTCAACATTCCCATCATGTTACTGCTACATTATCTTTCCTAACCATTCCATATAATAATTCATAAACATTATAAAATTAAACATCAATTCATTTAAAATCAAATAAATACTATAAATAAAATCAATTTATATAAAATATACTTAAAATGTATATATAAAATAAACTTTTAAGAATTTAATAGCATGTGAATTGGTTTTAAGTTTCTTTTAACAGACCATTGTGAATAAAACAGTGACACCTTCAGTCAACTAAGAATATTACATTCATTAAACAACATTCAGAGCTTAGCAGCCCTCAATTTTAAAAGTGGCATAATAGACATAAAATCATTTAACCCTGGGTGTTTTCCCGATTCTAGGGTTACTTGCCACCATAATTCTCTGTATTCTATTTGTTCCTCCCATGGGCCGCCCCTTATATCTTTATTAATTTGTTCAAGCACTGTGAAATAAAATTTACAACCATCACATTCCTTAGAATGTTTAAATAGGACGTTATTCTCCTTACCCTTCAGCATGTCATAAACGCGTTCATAAATTCTTCTTTTTAGGGTTCTTTCTGTTTTCCCCTCATAAAAAGATGTACATTTATGACAAACAGCTAAATATACTAACCTCTTTGAATCACAATTGTAATACCCTTTACTTCTAATCCACTTTTTCCTACACTCAAGATAAATTTCCTTGGTGTTCATGATGTATTCACACTGATTATAATGTCCACACTTGTATGTACCTAATTTTGTTTTACCCCCTATATTTATTTTCTTCTTTTCTTTGTTTTCTAAAATATTCTTTATACTACTTAAATTTTTATATACTACTTTAAAATCTAATTATCCAATACCCTCCAAATCAGTAAGGGAAACAAATCTACTCCATTCCTTCTGAAATATGTTTCTAACCTTATTATTTATTGCATTGTATTCCAAAACCAAAGCTTGATGAAAATTATTAACAACATCTGAGTCTTTTCCTATTACATTATTACTATTGTCACTATTCATTCTATCACCCTTAATTGTTTTAAATTTGTTTTCTCTACCATTTTCAACTTCTTTCCTAATATTTACTACAAATTCCTTAGGGTAGCCTCTTACAAGTCTGAATCTAGCCTGTGCTATAAATTGTTCAAGTACTGTAAATAGGCAGTGCAGAAAACACAGTCACAAACAATAAAAACAATTTAAAGTAGCCGGCAAAACAGTTGCAAACAGTTTAAAAGTACAAAGGTTATAAAAATACTTATTTTTCAGTAGAATTCACAGGATGCTTGGATTTCGTTCAGATTAACTTCAGATCTCTGGCTAAGGATGCCAAAGTCTGAGCAGCTCTGGTAAACTGAGGTCCTTTACAACTGCCCTTTACATTTTAAATATAATATTAGAATGCATAGTTGGTCTAATTAAATAATTGTTCTGTTTAAAGAGTGTTCCTTTACTGATGCATTGTAACGTAATGTCTAAGTAGTTAATCATTTCACTTGTATAAAAAGTTTATATTTAAGGAAGTTAACAATATTGGATAAATATTCTACAAAACTTAAAAGTTTATTTTGTTTTTTTACCTCATATTAAAGACAGGTTGTCAAAAACCTTTTATAAAAAAATTGTAGCCAATAGCTCTATCTGATGGCAAAAGAAAAGTTATTTGTATGACTAACCTGCTCTGTCAGAGCCCTTTACTTAGATGAATCTGACTGTCTTGAGGAAACCACATCCTTCTCCATTTCTAAAGATGAGGTGGAATGTATTATACCACCTCCAAACACAACTGTATGTTGAAGGATTGTAGGTCTGGAAGGCAGCAATTGCATCAAGGTATACTCAGCTATCTTTAAAGGACAGCCATTCTGAGAGTCATAATTATGATGGGGCAAAGGGAGCAGCTTCCCTAGATGCAAGCTGTTGGAGAGGTGCAATCCACAGCTGTTGATAGGGAGCAAGTGTAGTACTGGCATTCAAATAAGAAGCCATGGGTGATAGAATGAGCTGTTAAACCCAGGTTCCATCTGCTTGGGTTGGTGGTAGCCCAGGAGGCTGTAAAAGTTATTACAATTGTGTAAGGAAGCACACCAGAACAGTACATGTTCAAATGAACACTGCTGCACTAATCTAAGCTGTATATATTATATCTCGCATAGGATACAACAACCGGGCAGCTTCCAAAGCTTCAGGGGAACTTCCTGGCTCCAAACCATTAGTCAGCTTGAGCTGAGCTGAATAAAAAGGTAGGTTTGGACACAAAATCCTTCGGAGCTTTCATACCAACTGAGATAGAGACTAAGCCCTGAGAGGGCATTGCTAGGGAAAAAAATATATGTTCACACCCTGGAATAAATAAACACACCAAAAAACAAGGGGGAGGTGGCGGGAGGGAGCAGCTACTGCAGCAGTGATTATTCAAACATATACCATTATGGTAAGTTTAATTACACAACTATACTGTGTTCTTCATGTGAATCACTGCTGCAATAGCCTAAGCTACATGGCAGATTACTACAGCTTATGAATAACTGAGAGGTGGAAGGGGAAGGGTACAGGGATCTCTTGAGAATGATCCTAGAAAAGCCTAACCTATACCTGTAAAAGAAATCTAGTTTGTAATGCTTTGTAAAAGTATTCACTGATAACCAAGTTACAGCTTCTAGAATACCTCAAGACTCTATCCCTTTCCTTTCCCAAAAGACATTGATGAAATTAAGGCCCTTGCGTAAACTACCTTGACTCTGTCTGGAATAGTTTTATTGTGGTGGGAATAACAAAATGTAATATCATGGAAAAAGCATTTGAAAATAATCTGCTTTGACACAGGTTGCCCCTTTATATTACCTTCACAAGAAATAAACAATTGATTGGAAGTTCTGAAAGATTTTGTTCTGTCAAGATAGTACCTGAGTTGTCTGTGGACATTCAAGGTATGAAGTATCCTTTCTCCCTCATTTTTAGGTTCTGGAAAGAAAACAGGGAAATGGATAGTCTGACTTAAAGTAAACTTGGATACCACTTGAGGCATAAAAGAAGGATTAGTTCTCAAAGAAACCCTCTCTCTCTGTGAAAAATGAAATCAAGTTGACCCTTTGTAAGAGCTTGCAACTCAGATACTCTTCTTGCAGATGTCAGAGCAATCAGCAAAACTGTTTTCCATTGTAAGAACCTCAAGTCAGCCAGATGAGCTGTTTCCAGTGGAAGAAGTTTTAGCTTCTCTAACACAAAATTAAGATCACAAGGAGGAGACACTGGTTTCCTGGGAGGCTTCCTATGTAGCACCCCTTTCAAAAACATTTTCATATGAGAATGCATTGGAGGAAGTCACCTCAATGATCTGTAAATATTCCTTCTATTTCTTCAGAAGTAACCTGGATATTAGTATAAAGACTGGAAAAGCATACAAGAACATTCCTGTCAAGGGAAAAGAAAAGGCATCTGTCATTCAGGCCTTCTTGCATGGAGTTCTGAAACAGAATTTTGCCAGTTGATTGCTTACAGAGGAGGCAAAAATGTCTACCTGACGAATTCCCCACAGATGGATCAAATCTTTGGAGAGCCCCCAATCGTTTTTCTGTTTGCGAAGGTTTGCCTTGTTCCTACTCAACTTGTCTTTCATGCAATTGTGTTCTTACAGAATACAAGGTGTCTGTAGAATGAGATTGTGCTGTAAAGATTTAACCCATCCTAACATGGCTGGTCTGCAAAGAGGGTAAGATCTGGTCCCCCCTTGTTTGTTTATGTACTACATCACTGTGGTATCTCTGACTACTAGAAGAGGTACTAGGGACCACAGATAATTGATGGAGTTGAGCTACTTTATAAGAGCTAGCATCTCTTTTATGTTCATTTGCCTTGGTCTGTCTTTCTTGTCATAGAGACCTTACACCTTTATCACCTTGACACTGCTCTTCAAGCAGAGTCCAAGGAATCTGTAGTGACTAAGCACTTTGGAGCAGGAGGGGAGAATGGAGGACCAGGATCAGAGATATTTAATGCCTCCACTGCGTGATTTCTCTTTTCACAAATGCCATAACTGGAATTTGAAAAGACAGTGGGTGTTGATGCTGGCACCAAAGAGATTTCAGATACCATTGTATTTTTCTTATGTGGAATTTTACAAAAGGTATCATGAGAATCAAGGAAGTCATGAGACCCAGAATCCTGAGGTATTTCCTCATTGTGACAGAAGTCTAAGTGGGAAAACCTTGGAATAGATCTAAATATAGAGCTATGTTTTCCTGTGGAAGAAAAGCTCTTTGTAGTGAGGGTTGTTTGCAGGCACTCCAGAAACACAATCCTGTGTGGTGCAGTTAAAAAAGACTTTTGAATGTTCCCTTGGAATCCTAGCCTGTGTATAAGATCTATTACCCAAGTGAAATGTTCCTGACATTCTGAAAAAGACTGCAAAGATAAGCGTATCATCTAAATATGAAAAATGTGGATACCCTGTAGCCTGCAATGGGCTATGACAGGAGCTAGATACTGAAAGTAACAAATAAATAGACTAGAGGCTTCCACAGACTGACTACGAAGGTTTAATAGGATAAATCCACAAGGTCAAACACGAAAATAAAATCAGGTACTTTAAGCGCTTTTCGTTTGTTCAAAGGAATGTACTGGAGAGACATGTTCCAGTAACATCTAGACTACCAGGAATGTTTAAATGTGAAAACTAATTTCTGTAAATACATCGATTGTAATAACCATTTTACAATCAATGGTAATACTTACAGACTGAAGTCTAGATTTAATTGTAACAGTAAATTTCTAGTGTACTTGGCTAAATGTATTGACTGTTTTGCATTTTACGTGGGCAAAACAGAACGTAGGCTTAGAGATAGGATATATGAACATCAATATGCTATCTCACACAATAAGTTAGAGAATGCCCTAGCAAAACATGTCCACATTAACCCATCCCACAAATTTAAGTTTACTGTCATTAGTAACTTTATTCCTGACAACCGAGGGGGTCCTGCTTCCTTCAAACTAGAAGAAATGGAACTACTGTGACAGATTAGATTAAACTCATTCTATCACCCTGGTCTCAATGAAGCATGTTCAATTTCTAGCTTACTCAAGCTGAAAAGTCTTCTTAGATAATACAGAAGAAATTCATTATTTTATGTATTAATATGTGGGTTTTAAATCATTGTTGATATTTTTGTGTTACACAACATTTTTAACATAAGGAATGTTTTATATATTAGATTTTAAATTTAAATAGAGTTTTTTATGCACTGTTTGTTTAAAAGGTACAATCAATTACAATTTTCCCGCACTTTTTGAGTTCAAATTGCTTGCAGCTGTTGTAGTAACTCACTTCTGAAGAAGTTTGTTCCTCTGAACAAACGAAAAGCGCTTAAAGTACCTAATTTTATTTTCGTGTTTGACCTTGTGGATTTATCCTATTAAACCTTCGTAGTCAGTCTGTGGAAGCCTCTAGTCTATTTATTTGTTACTTACAGGAGCTAGATACTTTGTGAACACTCTTGGGCAAGGCAGGGAATGGATAATGTGATCCAGGCATGCAAATCCTTAAGAAATTCCTGAAATATGGATAAATAGGAATGTGATCATTTTCATCTTCTAAATCTAAGGTTACTAAAAACATTAAATGAGGAAGAAAGGGTAACAGACTGTGCAGTAATAGGATTTTAGACTTAGGCACTATCATAAAATGATTCAGGAAAGAAAGATTTTGAACTGGTCTCCAGGAATTTTCTTTCTTTGGTACTAAAAACATCATTGAATAAAACTCCTTCCCAAGCTGGGAATAAGGAACTGCTTCACCCCACGATAGCATGTGATGTAGGACATGAGGGAAGAGAACAGTTTGGCCTTGTGAATGAGGAGAAATCCCATGAAAAGTATCCTAGACTTATCTCATTCAGAGCCCATTTGTCTGAAACAATCTGTTGCCAAAGAGCAACATGGAGATTCAGGCTTTCTAGAAGGGATAAGGGACTTCTAGAGTGGATGGGGGGGGGGGCTTATGTAGGCATTCTGCCTTATTTGACTGCCCTTTGTTTTTCTGCTGAAACTGCTTACATTGTTTCTTTCCAAAATTGGACGAGGAAGCAGATGATCTCTTGAAAAATTTACAGAAGAGGGCTGAACATTTTGATAAATTCCCTAAATTAGCTTATCTGTCTCACCACACCTTTTGATAACCTCTGCAGCACTGGGTTGAAAAACTAAATCTCTATCCCAAGCAGAATTCAAAATTTCATTTTTGACATATTCTGGGATGTTCTGAGAATGCAACTAAGCAAACCTCCTCAAAACAGTACTAGTGGCAAGAGCCCTGGAGACAGTATGTACAGTGATAAACCCACTTTAAACAATGAGTAGAGACCTGAGAAACAAATGCAACTAGACTACACACAGCAGATTTTTCCTCAAAAGAGGAAACTGCATCCAAAAGATTCCTCACACTTTCACAATTAGTTAGTATAAAATTTAATGTATAAGCCTGACAGTTCAGACTTCTACAAATCAAGATGCAGAAGTGTAAACTTTTTCCCAAATGTATCAATAGCTTTACCATCCTAATGTGAAGGGGAAGTATTAGAACTACTAAAATACTTGTCAGCAGCTGGATTAACTAAAGCTACAGCTGCTGGTTCAGGGCTGGGATTAGTGTATAAAGACTGGTTAAGACTGATGCACTTTGTGCATTCTGTGTGCTTTCTTAGGAGCTGCAGGAAGGTTGACTGTAATGGAAGCCATAGGATATGATAAACACAAGCTCCTACAATATGGTTTGATTCTCACCTTTGAAGAAACATTGGCTAGGCTTAAAATGGCCAGCAAGGGCTTCTAGCCTAGTACTTGCCTATGAATTTTAGAGGATGGGAGTTGGTATAATGGTTAAGGTGTTTTCCTTACAGACACAAGATACAAGGCTTGAGTCACACCTTTAGGAAGCATGGCTAGGCTTATAAAAGGCCCCTGGGGATCATTAGCCTAGTAATCACATACAAACCATATATATGAACATGCTTTATGGCACTGGGTGATGGGTGAGGGTTCTGGAAATTCCAGTTGCAGCAATTCATTGCATTTTCTGAGTGACTGAGAAATCTCAGTATTCTCCCACCGAAAACATTGGCTCATTCTCTAAATAATCTGCACAAGACCTTGAGCTAAGCCCAGTTAATTACTCCTGACCAGAGAAACTGACACAAGAGAAGTTAAACATTTAGTTTCCTGTCTCTTTTTAACAGGAAAGTTAGGGCAAACAGACCTAGCATTGCAAGCAACAGCTACTCTAGGGATGGGCACTACATTCTTTGCCCCTTCTCCCATGACCAGCAAGATGGTCTCCCCCTTGCCCACTCAGGAGACCCCAACATCTGCAGAGGTTGTAGCTAACTCCAACCCATGGTGATTGTATACACAAAGGAAAAGATGAGTGGTCTGAAGTACCAGCTTTTGCCACAACAGAGTCACTCATCTGCAACTGTGGTTAATTGCCACATGATGTGATGACAAAGCTACTTAGTTATCCTTTTCTTTTTGTGGCTGGAAGAAGGTTTGACTAAGGGACTGGTATTCAGTGGCATGGTCAAGCTGAAAAGGTGCGTTTCCCAAGGAAGCTTAGCACTAATAGTTAGTAACAGAGGAAAGTGGTAAAGAGAGCAACATTTCCCATAAAAACACAGTAAAAAGCACTTTAAACACTTTCCTCAGCCCTCCCAGAGGAAAATAAATACAGTTTCTTCATAGAAAAAGTATTTTAAAACAGCTTTCAACAACCGTTACCACAAAAGTAAAACGTTCACTCCCCTTTAAATGTATATAAAAGTCACAAGATAGTCAAAAAAAAATACTTTTCCTTAGCTTAAAAGTAGTAGTTCATCACACAACTTAGCTTAACAACTTAAAAAAATAACGTAGAATGTTTTTCTCCAAACTGAACTTATCTGCCCAGCAATGGAATAATGTTAGCTGACTGGCGATCCTCAAAAGCCCACAGAAGAGCACTCTACTCAGCAGCAGGAAAGCTCTGAAGGGCTTGGTGCCCAAATCTGTCTATTTAGTCACCTCAGCTTGAGCTGACAAATGGTTTGGGCAGGTGGAAGGTATCCTAAAGCTTTTGAAACCAACCAACTGTCATATCTATGCAGGATATAACCCATATATAGAGTAAGCTACTACAGCAGTGATCAATTTGAAAAATATCCCATGGCACTTATTGAAAAGAGTAGGAGACGTTTCCTGATGCCCTGGCCAGACTTTCCCTATTACTATAAGTACGCCCATATGGTCTCCCCTGAAAAAAGGTCACTAACCTAGTGGGACTAACCCAGTCAACAAAGGATACATAAAATAAAAATATATAAATAAATTCTGTAATGAATGCCATACTATAGTCATGAGGTTATTGTTTTAGTACAAGTAGCAATCAGATTGCTAAAGTTGTAGTTCAGAGTGAAAAACTTTTTTGGGGTTTGAGGGAGACACTAGTCTAGGAACTGCCCAGGGCACCAAATGACATAGCTGTGGTTATTTCCACACTAACCAAGCAATTCAGCATCCTAGCAGCATCGCAGAAAGCCTACCAAAGTGGCAATAGAATCTGTATCATTAGATTAAGAGGTAATGTCAGCCCAAGTTATGTCACCTAGATAGGTATGAGAAACATGCTATTGTGAGCAGCACTAAAGATGGCACTGGGGAGTATGACTCCAAAAGCAAGAAAAAATTTAAAGCATAAGACTACAAAGTTCTTATTAAACCTGGAAATACCTGGAGGCCCTGAATAATCTGTGTAAACAAAGAAGGAAATCATATGAGCGACTGTTCTTTAATGTGTGCCAATACAGGCTATGCAGAAGATATCAAAGTTATATCTGGACACTGAAAGTCAAGACAAAAACTACAAAAAGAGAGTTTTCCATGGCAACAGATCCCCCACTCCCCTGTTCATAGGGCTCTGTGCCCTGCGGCTTCCAAATTAATTTCAACCAATGCCAATACTGCTGCAGACTAGGAAAGACTAAACATCCAACATCAACAGCTCTGATTAAAAAACATTTTTGTCTCGCATGAGGGTGTGCATTTTGTCATATTATGGGATTGTTGTACTACCAAGGAAATCTCTCATGTTTTTCCCTAATAGAATCAGTGTGATCTCCAAAAATAGTCACCTAGCCTCATTGTTTTTGTCACCAATTGTAGCACTAAGGAAAACCTTTAAGGAAAGCATTTGTAAACAGATCGTGTCCAACTCCCTAGGGCACACTCAGAAAATCTAGTCTTAACAAGAGCCATGCTGAACACAACCTACGTGTAACAAAGGGTTTGTCTCACTCCATTTGGGTCCACCACCTGTGTCAAGTCAGGTCAGTTGCTTGTTTAACCTCTCTGGGAATGTGGAAGTTTAGAGAGTATTTTCAGTCTCTAAACTTGTAACCAAGGTCAAATTCTGAGTCTATGCCAAGCCACGTAATAAAAACATCTCACATTTAGAGCTTGTTTCCAAAGGAAGGAAATGAATCCTCTGCATAATGCATCATAAAGTAACTACAGAGACAAAAGTGTGGGAGTGACACACTTGAAAGTAACTGTAATGCAAACAAAGGAACCAAATATAAAACCATCCGTGCGACAAATGTGGCAAGGCAAACAGCAGAAGGAATGATGATGCAGCTGCCACAACTAACAGCAGCATAATTATTTACCTTTTATAAAATGTACACATATGTTGGTGCATGTTACCGTTCCAACATGCATTTCACATTGCTGTTAATGCTATTTTAAATGTGTTTTGTACAAAGACAATGGTTGAAACCAGTCCACCATGGTTCAGTATGTTATCCTGGGCATCTAATGCATGAATAAATTAATTACATTTGGGTAAGAAAAACTCACTAACAAAGACACCAATACACAATATGTGTGTCCCTGTGGGTATAAACGTGTGTGTGTGTGTGTGTGTGTGTGTGTGTGTGTGTGTGTGTGTGTGTGTGTGTGTGTGTGTGTGTGTATGTATATATATATATATATATATATATATATATATATATATATATATATATACACACACACACACACACATATATATGTGTGTGTGTGTGTGTGTGTGTGCGTATCAGTCATCATCTATGGATATAGCTCTCTAACACCCTTCATCACCTTACTTATACCTCCCTTTAAAGCACTAAATCACTTAACCTGCTTAATCTCTTTCTAATACCTCACTTTACTGTACTTCTTAAACTACTATACCTACTTCTAATTAGCACAACCAAATTACTTTTCCATCAAGACTTCTCTGTTAACACTCAAACTTGCTTATCTCCTCTAATACTTCACTGTTTTGCATTTCTTAACTTGCTCCTACCTATCTTATACAACATTCTTCTATATGGAATGTCTCAGTGCAAGGCTTGCAAATTTAATGTTTGTGAATATCAATACAAATTTTATTATACTGACTACTATGCTATGTATTCAATGAAACTGCATTATAAAGTTTTAAATTGTAAATATTGATTGCATTAAATATTTTATGTTGGAGCTTTTCTCCCTGGGCTTCCACTAAAAAAGGGCACCTGTGCTCAGTTGGACTCTTCCAGTATAAAAATGTCAAAAAAAAAAAATATATATATATATATATATATATATATATATATATATATATATATATATATATATACAAATGAGTACGCAGTGAGTTGCAGATACACAGATACAGCTACATGGCTATATGTGTCATAGTAGCACCTCTCTTAGCAGTTGTATGCAGCTAAAGCCTTGAAGACTTTGAGCAGCCTTCTATGTGTGGCCTATCAGTATGTATTTACCTACATATTTAATTATTTAATTTAGAGGTGGAGGAGGTGAAAACATGTCTCCATACTCCCATCTCCACCTAAAATAAACATTTATTCCTTCTAGTTCATAAGAGGTTACTAGGCTAGTGGCCCTAGAGCCTTTACATGCCTAGCCATTTTTTTTGTAATTAGTTGACATCATTGGGAATCTCAATGATTGCTCCCAGTCTGCAATAATCAGCAAACTTGTTGAGCCAAAGACCATCTCCTTTGCCCTGAACTTCTGAGGAATCGATTCCAAACAGTAAGGGGTCCAGCACAGACCCCTGTAGTACTCCACTTGTGACAGGTCTACTGGTGGAGAAGGAGTCACCAATTCTGACAGAGAGTATTCTGTCCATGAGCCAATTGGCTACCCATCCAGTAATGTAAGGGTTAATCCCTAGCTGGGAGAGTTTCTTAATGATGTCAGACTGGGAAATTGTGTCAAAAGCTTTGGCAAGGTCAAGCTAGGCTGTCTGCACTGTCTTACCATCTTACCTTCGTCCATGGCTTTGGTAACATTCTCAAAGAAGTCTACCAGGTTTAATAAGCATGATCTACCCTTAACGAAACCAAACTGGGTTGGGCCCAGTGTTTGGAGGTCACCTATGTTCTTGTTAAGGTCTATTACAATTCTTCCCACGGCCTTGCAGGTGTGGCTGGTTAGACTTATGGGTCTGTAGTTCCCAGAGTCAGTTGATGCCCCCCCCCCCCATTTGTGCAGGGGATTACAGTTGCTGTTCTCCATTCTGCAGAAAAATAGCCCGCTTTCAAGCTATGATTAAAGAGATTGCCACAAAGGTCCACTAGGTCTTATCTTAGATTGTTTAGTAAACAACTTGGGATAAGTCTTTCTGCTTAAACTGTTTAATTCAGCCATACTGGGTCAATAGCACCAAACTTCCCAGCCCTTATATAAGGCTCCTAATGCTAAAACGTCCCACCAAATTGTACTGTTAAAGGTGCTGTCTGTGTTTAAACACAGAATATAGATTAGAATTTAAAGCAAGTAAAAAACAAGGAAAAAGCAAGTTCCACCAAATTGTACTGTTAAAGTTGCTGTCTGTGTTTAAACACAAAACACACATTAGAATTTAAAGCAAGTAAAAAAACAAGAAAAAGCCTCTTACTTTAATCACAGGCTCTGAGGATCCCTCTGGTGTGGTTTAACTCTGCTCCGCTCACCCTCCGGGCTCGCTTCGCACCTCTTCCTGCCCCCTATTCCCATCCGTCCCCAGTACCTCTGAATTTATAACCCCTCAGCCACAGCCCCTCCCCCTCCTTCACCAACTATTAACAGGAATTCATTTATAACCCACCCCTTCCACTATCGCCAACCATTAACAGGAATTCATTTATAATCCACCCCTTCCACAATCTCCCCACTTTCTGTTACACCTAGCGTGCCTATCTACCAGGAGTATATCTCTAATAGATACTAAGTCTTCTAAAATACCATCTCTACTCTACATCCTACCTTTACTAATCACCCTTTATTCTCTCACCATCTATGAAAACCAATTCCATATAGGATTCAACCATCCCAAACACCTTACTACCACCCCAATCCTCTCAAACCTTTCTGCCCACTCATTCATGTCCATTGACACCAACTCCTTTACCCCTGCTAATACCCACCCTGTTATACCCAGATATGTTAACACCAAAACTAAATACTACCAAAAACCAATACATTTCTAAAGCTCATAGCTAGTTTGCCCCGCACCCTTACTATTGATGGAGATATCCACCCCAACCCTGGGCCACCATCCCCAGACAGCACTAACTCTAATCATAACAGCCCAAACATAAGACAAAGCCTAAACAGACCCCCCAATTCACTATTGACCTGCCACTTAAACATTAGAAGCATCAACAATAAGGTCCACAACCTCCATGCCCTCCTGACAACCTGCACCCTCAACATACTTTGTCTCCCTGAAACATGGTTAAAACCAGCTACGCCAAATAATGAAATTCTACCTCCAGAGTATAATATACTCAGGCTAGATTGTACTACTAGGAAAGGGGGAAGGGTTGCTGTTGTCTATAAAACCACCCAAAATTTTACTCTAGACAACCTTCAACCACCTATATTTAACAAAGCAGAAATTATGATTTCCAAACTACAAATAAATAAAAACAAATGTATAAACATAGTATGTGTCTATATTCCCCCAGGTAATAAATCATGGACCCTAGTAGACCTCCTCTACTGGCTATGCAATGCCAATACCCAAGAGACCATTGTTCTAGGGGACCTCAATATAAATTGGAATACCTGCACTGTAGAGACCCCAACCACCCACATAAACCTACATGGTTTTACACAAACTATAACCTCCCCTACTAGGCTCATCAACCCTAACAATAAAGAAAGTATCCTGGACTGGATACTAATTAATAGCCCCCACCACATGTACAAATCAGGTACTCTCACTGAAGATCTAAGTGATCATTTCTTAATGTATACTATTAGGCATAAAATTGAATGTCCACATCTACCCACCTATAAAACACTAAGAAATAACAAAAACTTCAACCTTAATAAATTCTTAGAAGAACGTAAATTATGCAGTTGGTCAATTCTAAAACAACTACCACTAGATGAGGCAGTAACACACTTTAATAACACATTCCTGGCCATCCTTGACAACCATGCACCTGCACGCTCTATTAGAATTAAAACAAAAATTGCCCCCAGCTCACTAAAGAAACCAAACTAAAGATCATCCAAAGAAATAATGCTAGGACACCTGGCGCTCCTCTAAGATGAACTCAGGATTAACTCAAATTTTGACAATATAGGAATGATACAAAAAAATCTATATTACTAGACAAAAATCTATTTCTGCCATCTAGAGCAGAAACACCACAACAAGCCACAGAAGGTCTGGGCAGGTATTAAACTCCTCCACCCAGGGCAATCCACAACTCCAATCCCCTCAGCCCCAACCCAAATATTGCCAGAGTCCATTGCCAACACATTCAACAGTTTCTTCACAGAAACCATCCAGGCCCTTGCTAGCAAACTTAAACCCACTTGTCCTATTGCTGAAACCCCTAAACCCAGTGACATTCTCTCCTTCAGCTTTCAAAATGTTCCGACTTCACTCATTAGAGCCCTAATTAAAAAACTCAAACCAACCACCCTTTTAGCTGCCTCCTCCCTGCAGACTACCTACAAAAGCTGCTGATGTTATAGCATTCCCTGTCTCTATTTTGATAAACAGTACCATAACTGAAGCCTCTATCCCCTCTATCCAGAAAATATCACGTCATACCACTCCACAAAGGAGGCAGCTCCATTGAGCTGTCAGACTATAGACCAATAGCTATCCTTTCCCCTATAGCTAAAATTATGGAAAAGTGTATCCATAAACAACGCTTACTTGACCTTATTCAAAATAATCTTCTGGCCAACTCCCAGCATGGATTTAGACCACAGCACAGGACCACGTTAGCCCTCCTCTAATTTTCTAATGTCATAAATTCCATCCGTAACAACAACAAACTATCTTCTGCCCTGTTTCTTGATCTTTCCAAGGCCTTCGACATGGTTAACCACCAGCTACTCTTACTTACCCTAAAGAAAATATCCCTAAACAACCATGCCATACAATGGTTTCTATCTTATCTTAGTGGAAGACAGTAGGCTGTCCTTTGGCAGGACAAACTCTCCACTCTTCTCCCCGTTACCCTTGGTGTCCCTCAAGGGTCCATATTAGGTCCCCTTCTTTTCTCTCTCTTTAACAATGATGTCCACATTGTAATCCCAGATGCAACATGTATACAATATACCGATGACTCCACCCTGATTTGCTCAGTCTCTACCCCTACAGATCTCCTTAGTTTAACCCAGAAACCCTTTAATACAGTGGAAAACTGGATCTCTAATCAACAGCTGATATTAAACCCTAATAAAACAACCCTACTCACAAATCCTCTCAACCTTCGTTTACTATAACATCTAACAATGGGACCATAATCTCACCAGATATGTATACCAAACTCCTGAGTGTTATAATAAACAACAACCTCAAATATGATATGCACGTAAACCAAACTATTAAAACCTTTGATAAAAAACTTGGCTCCCTATACAAAAACAAACCTTTTCTCACCCCTCTAGCTAGGACTGCCATTGCCCGTACCTATCTGCTTTCAACTCTACTCTACTCTATGTCGTGCCAATACTCACTAACTTGAACAAAACTGATCTCAGCAAACTGTCTAGCTGCTTGAATAAAAATTGCCAGATTTGCCATAGGAACTTCCTACAGTACACAACATTGTCAAAACCTAAACCTCTTAGGATAGCTAGAACTCCCCAGGCTAATTCAATATAATCAACTTACTGTAGCATTCAAGGTTATTAACCATCCAGAAAAAAATGCCCTCCCTTAAAAACATTATCCATCCCTACAAAAACGCTAGGCCACTTCGTTCCACTACAAAACTTTTGGTTCAATCTGTTAAAGCTAACAACCTATCTGGAGAATCTTAGCAAATTCAGTATACAAAACCTGGAATTCGCTCCCATCTGACCTTACTCTGAACCCCTCCATTAATCAGTTCAAAAAAAATCTTATCCAGTATTTTAGAACTCACTGGTTATGTCCTTTCTCTAACCCTGACTAGAGCCCAATCTACTTCCATATCCCTGCAATTTTTTATTCACAGTGACTTACCTCTTACACTAAAAGGTTTGAAAAGAGAAACTGTAACATCTCTGCAGATACTCTGTATATAGTTGCACCTATAGGTTTTATAAGGGAAACTGTAACATATTTTATATATTTCTGAATATAAACTGTATTCTTCATAGGCTTGAAATGTGAGCCTGTAACTTGTATGTTAATACAATATGTTTGTGCATATATTGTAACTTGCTTGTCTTTATCTGTTTGTAAGTTTGGAGCTTTTCTCCCCGGGCCTCTGCTGAAAATGGACATGTATCCAATCGTACTATCCCAGTCAAAAAATGTAAAATAAATAAAATAAAATAAAATAAATATTATCTGGTCCCATAGAGGTCATGTTTTGGGTTTTGATGAGTACCGAGATGACCTGTTCAATAGAGATACTAGGCAGAGGACTGGTGTCAGGTATGCTTTGAGATATGGTAGGTGGAGATAGGAGGGTGAAGTTTGTGCTGAATCTGTCAGTTAGCAGGTCGGCGATATCTTCCACTGTAGTATGGGTGATCCCATCTACAACCAGTTCATCACATAGCTGGGCATTCCCTTTTAGACTTCAGACAGTTAAAGAATGCCTTATAATTATCCTTGGCTAGGGAAGTGATTTTAGTCTTGTAATTTGCTTTACAAGACTTTACAAGATTTATGATTTTCCTGTTTAGGCTTAGGAGGGAACTCTTCCTCTGTGGAGTGATATCCCTTTTGCTTTTGGACAAAAATGTCTTCCTCTTGGTATATAATCTGTTTATACTTTAAGTCCACCACGATGGCCTGTATTCATGCGAGGACCTGGTTTTGATCCAGTCAGGTACAGCAGAATTTATACAGTCACTTAAGTGTTTGTACAGGGTATTTGCATATACTTCTGCATAGTGATCATTGGTGTCTGAGACTGTGGGTGGTATGAATCTTTTTCTACCATTGCTTAGTACACTGTAGTTAGCTTTGGTGAAGTTTTTATAAATTTTGTTCCTGTGAGGGTGTCAGTTCCAGTAGTTACTTCAAACGAGATTGATTTGTGGTCTGACCTAACCAAGGAGGGCATCACACATAGGGAAGTACAGTGGCACCCCCCCCATGTTGGTGAGTACTATGTCCAGAACATTAGAGTCCCTATTGGGGGCGCAGACTATCTGTTCCAGAGCATTTATGTTAAAGTCCAGGAAGTTCTGGGTGAGCATGTTTTTGCTCATGTATGTCCCCCAGTATATGGAAGGATAGCTGAAATCTCCCATTGCTAAGGTGTTGGGCTGTATGGTGAGGGATTCCAGTAAATTGATGTAGATGTAGGGGGTATGCTTATCCTGGTTCATGGTGGGGGATCTATAGCTAGCAATGATGTGGTATGGTACTTTCCCAATAGTTAATTAGACATGGAGTAGTTTGAGAAAGTCAGGCTGTTTGACCAGTCTCGAAGTGTATTTGGTTTTAATGAAGATAGATACACCTTCACCATTGCTTCCTTCATGCTCATTTTGAGGTCTGTACTTGAGGAAGGCATTGTAGCATTGCATAGCTGGGTGCACCCAGTGGCCTTGAACCATGTCTATGTAACTGCACAGATGTCAGCATCCTCCAAGGTGAGGGGTGTTTCCAAGGAGTGCAGTTTCTTGTTTAAACTCCTAGCATTAAGCAGCAAGACCCTGAGTCTGTCTTGATTAGATTTTGTTACGATAGAAAATGTGTTGTTTTGACATTGCCTAAAAAAGGCACTATGGAGCAGGCAAGGGCCTTTGCCAGTATCCGAAAGCCTAAGGAGGACAGGTGCAGACCATCGCTAGCAAAACAGGAAGGTCCGTCTACCATATCCTCCCAGGCTGACAGATACTAGATCCCTCTGGACTGACACCAGAAGCTGAGCCAATTGTTGAAGTCAATCACTTTTTGTTTATATTGTGGCATCAATCTGGGTGAAGGCAGGACACTGCTTAGGGCTAGGGACATACTTGCCTGGGATACATAATCAGAGAGTTCCATCATGTCTCCCTTCATATAGTCCAGAGAGGAACGTACATCTCAAGTCATTCACTCCAACATGGACCATGACAGAGTCATAATGGTACTTCTTGTTGAGTGACATGAGTGCACACGTGATTTGTCAGATCCTGGCACCTGATAGGCAGCTGACTGTGACCTTCTTCTTATCTAGTCTGTTGAAAGGGACATCAGTGTGCCTCACTATGGCATCACCTATGACCAAGGCATTTGATCTGTTTTGCCTTAGGGGCTTATTTGTTGAGACAAATGTGTGCGTTGTTATGTGTAGTGGTTTCTTTATGCTTAGTGATGAGTGTGGGTGGTGTGTATTTGGGAGGTCTCTGTTCTTTTGGTAGACATTTAGAGAGCACCTCCACATTTGTGGGTTTATATGTCATGAACTTATTTTGTGTGAGAGGTGAGGTTTGCATGAGAGATGAATCATGTGCTGACAGCCTGTTTGATGTCTAGTTTGCTTTTATGTGAGAAAATTGACTCCAGTTCCACAGTGTATTTGTATCTCTCACATAGGGTGTTAGTTTGTTTAGGAGTAAATGGTTGTCAGTATACATGAAGCAATTGCTACATTGCCTCTAGATGCCCATATCAATCAAGCTGGCAGGAGAAATGATGGAAAACTGCTTGCCCATTGTGGCAGGATTTTTCTGAATGTGGTATTTGGGAAGGAAGTAGGCTAGCTGGACTTGGTCGCAAACAGCAAAACTGAAGAAGCAATTCAATTAACTACAGTTAACAAAGTGCATTGCTGGCTTAAAATATACTTATTTTTCAGTTTTTATTTCAGTTGATGCCTTGGATTTCAGTGCAGATGCACTCCAGACCTCTGGCTAAAGTTGCCAAACACTGAGCAGCTCCAGTAAACTGAGCGCAAACCCACACAAATGTGAGGCTTGTATACAAACAAATTTAAACAGTTTTAACTCAACTACAAATGGGAAAGCCCCAAACTGAGCCTTTCTCCGGTAATCTCTATCTCAGATAGATCCTGAGCTACACACTTCAGCCACAAGGGTGTAGGGAGGCCCTCTTAATATGAGATGGCTGGTTTAAAAGCACGGTAATACCAAACAGTCTAGATTCAGCAGGTCAGCATCTAGCCTATGCTATATAAGGCAATGAAACACAATTTCAAAGTGTAAAGCGAAATGCAGTCACAAACAGCAAAAATGAAGCAGTAATTAAATTAAATACATTTAACGAAGTGCAGTACTGGCTTAAAATATACTTATTTTTCTTTTTTTTTTCAGTGTATGTTTTTTATTTCAGTGCACATGCACTCCAGACCTTTGAAAGTTCATAGGTTCATAGGTGTGTCCTAGGCTAATGGCCCTGGGGCCTTTACAAGCCTAGCCCATAGGATTACCCTGGCATCATGCCACCCAACCTTAGTTTCCAGTGTCTCTGTCAAATAAAGCCACTGGAGTGATCCCTGGGGTGAATTTTCTATTTCCCATCCATTCGTCAAGATTTCCCTTGAAGAGGGTCAGTGAGGTGCTCTGCTTGACAGGTATGGGAAGCCTATTCCATAACATGGGAAGTCTCTGGGTTATGAACCTGTCCCTCCAGCATGTTCTGCTGATTGTTGTAATGAGGTTGAGGTCTCTGGAGAGTGTGGTGCGGATTGGGATTTATTTAGATGTAGCATTTCGAACAGAGCTGGGTCAGATATGGCTTTGTAAGTCAAACAGAGATCGTCTCTAAGTAGGTGATATGAGACAGAGAATAGTTGGAGTTTTTTTTTAGTCTTGTCCATATAGGACAAATGTTTAAGGCCTAGGATACTCTTTGTGAGGTACTTTTGCGGCCTCTCCAGTAGTTGCAGATGCTTAGTGAGGTACATTACAAATAAGGCATTGTACTCAGTGAGTGGCCTAATGAGGGAAGAGTAGGGGGAGACAATGACCTCTTTCTTCCTGGATGCAAAACCCTTAGTAATGAGATGTGACACACAGAAGGACTTTCTCTCCACAGTGGCAATGTGGTGGTCAAAAGAGAGCTTGCTGTCAACCTGTGTTCCCAGATCTCATATAATGCCTTCAGTGTTCAGTGGACTACCACAAATGTGGTAATTCATGGGAACCGGGTTTTTTCCAAAGGGGATGATGACACATTTTTGGCATTGAGCTTAAGACCATGGTTCTGACACCAGTCATTGGTTTCAGTGAGGCCTTTATGTAGGATGTCAGCATCACTCAGGGAGTTAATAATAGCTCCCAACTTGCAATTGTCTGCAAACTTTGTCAGCCAGAGTCCCTTCTTGTTGGTCTGGACTTCAGAGAAGTAGAAACAGGAGAGGACCCAGGACTGAACCTTGTAGGACTCCACTTGTGACTGGTCAGCAGTCTGACTTGAAAGCAGCTACTTTCACACTGTGGGTTCTACCTGTGAGCCAATTTGCAACTCACCTAGTGATATAGAGGTTGATACCTAGCTTAGTGATTTTTTTCTATGATTCCTGAGTGGGGAATGATATCAAAGCCTTGGCCAGATCAAGGTAGGCTGTATGAACCACTTTGCCTTCATCCACTGCTCTGGTGACTGACTCAAAGAAGTTGACCAAGTTGAGCAGGCATGATCTACCCTTCATAAAACCAAACTATGTGGGATCCAGAGTTTGGAGATTCCCTATATCATTGTTTATTAGGTCCATGATGATACATTCCATAGCTTTGCATATCAGACTTGTCGGGCTAATAGGGTGATAGTTCCCAGGGTCTGTAGTCACTCCTCCTTTGTGGAGAGGGATGACTGTTGCCAAATGTTAAACAGCTCCAGTAAACTGAGCCCAAACCCACGCAAATGCGGGACTTATATAAAGGCA
Source organism: Protopterus annectens (assembly GCF_019279795.1). Classification (NCBI taxonomy): domain Eukaryota; kingdom Metazoa; phylum Chordata; order Ceratodontiformes; family Protopteridae; genus Protopterus; species Protopterus annectens. Next base: position 671,623,693 of record NC_056734.1, on the reverse strand, counting down.
AATGTAAACAGTTTTAACACAGCTACCAATGGGAAAGCCCCAAACTGGGCCTTTCTCCAGCAATCCCCAACTCAGACTGGCCCTGAGCTACACACTTCTGCCACAAGGGTGCAGAAATGCCCTCAATGTAAGATGGCTGGTCTAAGAGCACAGTGATACGAAACAGTCTAGATTCAGCAGCTCTGAATCTAGCCTATGCTATGTAAGGCAAGAAAACACAATTTCTAGATGGGAAGGAGTAAGGGAGAGTCACTTAAAGGTCAGAGTGAGAGTGTTTATTGGTATACTATTAGGTGACCTGCAGCAGTACCACTCTCTGCACAAACTGGCAGCTCTTTGAGCACTTGTGAATAGTGGGAGACTGTGGAGAGCATTTCCTATAGAGGATTTTAAACTGGAGAGGTTTGCTTATATACAAGCACGGTGTCCAAGCCAGGCACAAGGAAGCTCTGAATAAATGAGCACTTTCTTACACAAATGTAAAGCTTTTATATGAGAAGGGTGAGAGACTTTTATAAAGTTAAACTGTCAGACCAGTCAGATAACAACACAATAAGCTATGGACCAGTAATTCCCACCTTGGATGGGTTGAACTTAGCTCTCTGCTCTCACCAGAGTGCAAAAGAATCCTTCCAATGTAAAACAAACTGGCTTTGAGCTCAAGTGGAGTAATAAATGCTTTACAACAGAAGTAAGGATTTTTGCAATATCAAGAATCCTTGGAAATAAGTTCACTAACCCTCAGAACTGTTCACAACACACAAAAACTTTGCAAAATTTAGAAATATTTTGGCAGACTCACTCAGAACAGCTTTTGCAATATCAGAGGAGGTTAGAAAATATCAGAGTATTGTTAAAACAACCTAAGAGCGGTACAGTAACAAACAGATGGAGTTTGTTTAACAAGTACAGGCTGAAAAACAGTGGTAAATTCAACAAAATAAATAAATGCATCACATAAGTGTTATATATCACTGAACCAGTTAGAGCAAGTACAAAAAAATGTACTTGTATCAGCTTCATAGGCTGGATGATTTTAGAAGCAATCCAAGTCTTGTAATCACAGGTGTCCAAACCAATCACAAGAAAGTGCTGAATAAATGAGCACACTCTTACAAAAATGTAAGGCTTTTATACAAGCAGGATAAAAGACTTTTATAAAGTTAAACCATCGGGCCAATCAGATAAAAACACAATAAGCTGTTGACCAGTCCCACCTTGGATGGGTTGAATTTAGCTCTCTGCTCCCACCAGAGTGCAGAAGAACCCTTCCAATGTAAAACAAGCTGGCTTTGAGCTCAAGTGTAGTAACAAATGCTTTACTACAGAAGTAAGAATACCTGCAGTATCAGGAATCCTTGAAAATAAGTCCACTAACCCTGATAGATGTTCACAACATGCAAAAACTTTGCAAAACCTAGAAATATTTTGGTAGACTCACTCAGAACAGCTTTTGCAGTATCAGAGAAGGTTAGAAAATATCAGAATATTGTTAAAACAACCTACGAGCAGTACAGTAACAAACCGAGCAAACAGAGGAGTTTCTTTAACAAGGTGTTGTTGTTGTGTCTTTTGGCTTTTCCCGGTTAGGGGTCGCCACAGCGGAACTTCGGTCCGCTAATGATTGGCAGTAGAGTTTCTTTAACAAGTACAGGCTGAAAAACAGTGATAAATTCAACAAAATAAATAAATGCAGCACAGAAATGTTAAATATCATTAAAACAGCTAGAGCAAGTATAAAAATATACTTATAAGAGCTTAAAAGTATACTTATATTAGCTTTGTAGGCCAAATGATTTTAGGAGCAATCCAAGTCTTGTAATCACAGGTGCCCAAGCCAGGCACAAATAAATAAATTAGCTTGTTTCATGGGGAGAGAATTATGTGTAGTGGCTTGTCTTATCTTAGTTCCACTGCCCCAAATATCTTACCCCATTTTAAGCAATTTGGTGCTGGCTGTGGTAATAATGGAGGAATCTTTACAGAAGGAGAGGGGGAGGAGTGATATGAACATTTTTTCACTTTAATTCAAAACAGTTAGGATATCCCAAATGCTCATCTTTCATTGCACAACTTCACACACCTACTAGTTGTAATCCCACAGATGATCCATCAATACTCCCTTAATCTTGGGGAGGTAGCATCCCCCTCTCCTTTCGTGTGTGCTGTCACATAATACCACATCCATCTCCCCATGAAAAGACTGTAAAACCACAGCTGCTTAACCCTTCTCTTTGCCTGCATTTGTTTACCATACTCCTGAATTAATCATTGATTGATCTCACAAATGCGTGAAATCTTCTGGATTGCCATTAGCTCACCTTCTCCATCAGTAAATCAGCTATAGAACACCATTTATGTCTAGTCACTATGATACAGGAAAGTGTTTGCAGGAAGTTAGGTCTTCACAATCCATCAGAATAACAACTAACAAAAATACTGCAAAATGGTATTTTCTGTTGCAATACAAAAACATTCATAAAACAGAAAATAGTAACTTTCAGTCAACAGTTGTCATATGATTTACAATATTTGATTACATAAATACCCTCATCGCCTATTAACAATCTTTGTGTTCGCAGTGTACTTACTTGTACAAATGCTTCACATGGTTTAATCTACCTAAAACTATATCGGCAGCTTCCCAAACAGTGATGGCTCCCCTACAATAATACTGAGTAGAGCTGCTTCTTCAAGGCATTTCAGTACAGTTCAGCATTTGAAAACAAACCGACAGTTCTATTCTGTTGTCATAATGTCTCATACTTTGGCACATGCCACAGCTTGGTAGCAACACTCCTCGCCTGAAGGCAAGTTTATATAACAGAAACATACTGTTTTACAAAACTATAAATCATTTTAAAAGGATCATTTGAAAACACAAGTAGTCTACTGTTCATGAGGATTAAAATTCCTGGTGAACATTAAACAGGACAGATAAAGCAGATATAAAGTATCTGTGTATGACTGACAACACCTGGAGGGGGTTGGCAAGAAACGTGACAGAGACAGCAGTCATCTCTGATGTGCATCTCTGATATTTCACCAAGCACACACCGCAGTTAAAAGTCATCTTAAACTTTTCAGAATATATGTACAGAGTATTTTCTTGTCTTACACCTTTTCCAGTGTTTCAGGATACTTTAACGAAAACAACTAAAGCAGTTTAGGGAAACAAAATGCAATCAATATAATAAACTATAAGCAAAGAAACAAAAGAATGCATCTGTTGATGACTATATGGTGAAAAGGTGAAAAAAGGAGAACAGTTTCCCAATCTTCTGTCAAGAAGCAAGCGTCAGCAAGAAATGGAAAGAAATTAAACAAAATGACATACAAAATGCCAGCTTCATAATTTTCCAGTACATCAACATCTGTTGATACAGTGTTGGAAGTCAAGGAAACTGGGATATAACACAAAATATACAAGGTCAAGTGATAATTCAATAAAGGTGCTTAAAAAAAAGTTATGCTTTTTGGAAGGAGGAGAACAGAAAAGGGATATTTTTTCAACTGGACAATACTGGGAAAGTCAGATGGGTTGTTAATTACCCCAATAATCTCAGTAAATGCACTGGGAATTGTTTTATGCAGTAGATTTTAGCATACTATATAAAAATTCCTTGTAAAAACAGAGTGAATGATCTTATTCCATGGAGAAAAAGGAAAGGTAGAACCTAAACAGAGCCTTAAATGTCTTCCTGCTATACTAAATCAGTGTGAGAAAGTAAGAAACAGAATCAGGACTGACTCTACAGGTAAAGACAGTATGCTAATGCAAGGGGAACTTCCAGAAATGCTGGTGGAAGAGCATTATTTTCATGAATTACCTTTTATACAGGATGGCCTAGGTGAAGAGAAGAAACCTTCACTTACATTTATGTGTCGGCGTCGTGTCAAAATATTTATGATAGTAACACTGGTCTGGCTGACCTCCAGCCATGTTATCACCAAGAAGGCTCACTGGGAGACAGTATCTTAAGCACAGCTAGAGAAAATATAGTAAGAGTAGGTGGGGAAATAATGGAAGAGAACAACTCCATTTCATACATGTACTTTGAACTAAGAAACAACCTGCTGTACAGGGCAGCCAAAGAGGAGATACTGGGCTAGTCATCAGGTCAGAAGCTTTTTAGAATACTTTTGATGAAGTTGGCACACATCCACATAAGTATGATCAGTTAGGAATGAATAAGACAAAAGAAGGGATTTTATCTAAATTGTGTTCTATGAAGGACACAGACAATGTTTATGCAGCCTGCCCAGAATGTTAGAAGAGCAGCAGTGGCTAGCATTATCACCTCACAGTAAGAAGATCTCCAGTTCAATTCTCAGCTGAGGTGTCTCCTTGTGTTTGCATGGGCTTCCTCTGGGTGCTCTGGTTTCCTCCCACATTCCAAAGACATGAATCAGGTGGACTGGACACTAAATTGAACATAAGTGTGAATGTGCATGTGAGTATGTGGTATGGAAGAACAGCAGTGGCAGTTCTTGCCACCTGCCAGTATAAACCTTGGCTCTAGAATGACATCCCGACCCATGTGCAAAAATGGGAAAAGGATGGTTTATGGATATAGGGATCCAAGCCAGAGTTCGATACCCATATCTACTGTGTGGAAGTCATAATTAAAAGACTAGCAATAGACATTTTAGTTCCCTTATACAATTAAGTAAGAGTCTTCAGTTTATCATATTAATTAATTAATTTTCAAAATAAGTACCTAGAACAATGCAATTTCTCCTTATCTCACAAGAAAAAAACACAAAAAGTTCTAAATATAAAATACTGAAAAGCAAGTCAAAGAAAGTCTCAGAAATAGCTCAAACCATCATTTTCTTGCTGATGAGTGATCAGTAGCATAGTAAAATCAGGTAAATCTATTGTTCTGGTATACAGTGTTAGGTGGCTTGGTCAGATATGATGCTGCATTGTTATCTTCTAAACTTTGTTGACCCATTAAAAGGTATTGCTCACCTGTTTAGTCCAGTGCTTTCATTCAGTGGAATAGTTTTACCCCCATTTTTCTAAACATCATGCAATTTTGAGCTTTATAAATGTGTAACATAAAACAAGAATAAATGGTAAGGGTATATATGAATTATGGTTTGCATTCCAGGTTTTTTTCTTAGTCTTGCAGCTGACATAGAGGGTTAATGGTATGAGATGTAGTTTCTGTGATAGTTTCTATGATACAGGGCTTCATTCCTTCAGCTGTCTTTTGCCTGCTGTGTGACCTTGAGCAAGTCATTAAACCACGCATTGCTCCCAGGTCACCCCCAAAAAGGGACTGTGTTATCCATTGGGCCTACTCAGTTAACAAATTTATATATATAAATATAAAATATATATAAATATATATATATATATATATATATATATATATATATATATATATATATATATGTGTGTGTCTATGTATATATATATATATATATATATATATATATATATATATGTATATATATATATATATATATATATATATATATATATATGTATATACACACACACACACACACACACACACACACACACACACACACACAATTATTTCTTCAAAAAATATTCTGTTTATAGTTGAGAATGCTACTTATGCTACACAGAATGATTTATAGGGTCATAGGTTCATAGGTGTTTACTAGGCTAATGACCACAAGGGCCTTTATAGGTTCATAGGTAGGTACTAGGCTATTAGCCCTAGGGCCTATATAAGCCTAGCCAAAAAGGTACCCTGGCTTTCGCCACCCAAGAAAATTATTTTCCTGTGCCCCTGTCGAGCAGAGCCACAGAAGTGATCCATGGGGTGAATTTCCTATTTCCCATCCAGTCATTAAGATTTTTCTTGAAGAGTGCTAATGAGGAGCTCTGTTTGAAATAGATAGGTAGTCTGTTCCAGAGTATGGGAAGTCTCTGGGACAGGAATCTATCCCTCCAGCATGTTCTATTTATTGTGGTGACAAAGTTTAGGTCCCTAGAGCGTGTAGCTCGGAGGGATTGGGATTTCTTTAAGTGGAGCATGTCCAACAGCTCTGGGTTTGACATAGCTTTGTATGTTAGGCAGAGATCGCCTCTGAGTAGGCGATATGCGACGGAGTAAAGCTGGAGTTTTTTGAGACGGTCTGCATAGGGCATCTGTTTGAGGCCAGTAATCCTCTTTGTGAGGTATTTCTGTGGCCTTCCAGTTGTTGTAGATATATTGTGAGGTACATACCAAAAGGGGTGTTGTACTCTATAATGGGTTTAATGAGTGATGAGTAGAGGGGAACAATGACCTCTTTTTTTCTGGATGAGAAACCTTTTGTGATGAGGTGAGCCATGTAGAAGGATTTCCTGATCACTGTGGTGATGTGATTATCAAAGGAGAGATTACTGTCCACCTGTGTCCCAAGGTCTCTTATCACACTTTAGCCGTTAAGTAGACTACCATTTATATGGTAGTTCATGGGTACAGAGTTTTTACCAAAGGGGATGACAATACACTTTTTGACATTGAGCTTCAGGCCATGGCTTTGATAACAGGCATCTGTCTCAGTGAGGCCCTTTTGTAATATGTCCACATCATTAGGAGTTTTGATTATGGCTCCTAGTTTGCAGTCATCTGCAAACTTTGTTAGCCAAAGATCTTCTGTGTTAGCCTGTACTTCAGAGAAGTAAATACCAAACAGGAGAGGACCCAGGACTGAACCCTGTGGTACTCCACTTGTCACTGGTCTGAAGTCAGATTTGGAGTCTGCTACTTTCACAGCGTGGGTTCTGTCCATGAGTCAGTTGGCAACCCATCTTGTAACATAGGGATTTATACCTAGTTTAGTGAGCTTATCTATAATTCCAGAGTGGGGGATGGTGTCGAAAGCCTTGGCGAGATCTAGTTAAGCTGTGTGAACCACCTTCCCCTCATCTATGGCTTTGGTGACTGCTTCAAAGAAGTCAATCAGGTTTAGGAGACATGATCTGACCTTTACAAACCCAAATTGGGTAGGGTCCAGAGTTTGGAGATTACCAATGTCTTTGATTATGAGTTCCATGATGATGCGTTCCATGGCCTTGCAGACCAGGCTCATCAGGCTAATGGGGCTGTAGTTCCCGGGGTCTGTCGTGGCTCCCCCTTTGTGGAGTGGGGTAACCATCACGGTGTGCCATTCAGTGGGCACAAAGCCTGTGGTGAGGCTGTGATTGAACATGGTACTTACGTAGGGTGCCAGTTCATTCTGTAGTTCATGTAGAACACAGCCTGGGATATTGTCAGATCCCATGGATTCTGTGTTCTTGGCTTTGGAGAGTGTATTTTTTACCTGTGCAGCCATGATTACAGGAACTTTGCATTCTTCTGGTATAGAGATGGGCCCTTTAGGGGGTGAGAGGGTGGGTAAAGTTAGCACTGAACCTATCTGCCAGGATGTTGGCAATATCAGTTGGTTCTGTATATTTAGTGCCATTGTGCTGTAACTCAGAGCAGATCTGAGTGTTGCCAATGAGATTCTTGACATAGCTATAGAATGCTTTGTGCTTGTCTTTAGAGTCAGTGGCAATTTTGTTTTTGTAACTAGCTTTGGAGGATTTTATGAGGGATCTCAACTTCTTACTGAGGTTGACCAGGGAGTTCCTCCAGTCATGGGATTTTACTCTTTTTTGCAACAGTTTCTTTCTTATGTTGTAGAGTTTGTTTATGGCAGAGGACCACCAGATTGGCTTCCTTTTTTTGGAGGATAGTATCTTGGTTCCATTAGGGATAGCATGATCCATGCACTTGTGTAAGTGCTCATAAAGTGCATTTGTGTAGGATTCAGCAGTTGTACCTCTATTGTCCATCTGCATGGGTGCCATGAAGTTTGCCACTTCTGTCTTAAGAAGTGTGAAGTTGGCTTTGGAGAAGTTTTTTACGGTAGTTTCCCTAATTGGGTTTGGGGGCGGGATGTGGATGTCTAGGGTGATTAGCTTGTGGTCGGATCTGACCAATGAGGAATTGACCTCTGGTGTGGAACACCGGTTGCCCATGGTAATGACCAGGTCTAGTATATTGCTGCCTCTGGTGGAGGTGTGAATAAGTTGATCCAAGGCATTGGAATTTATGAATTTTAAGCCTAGCCATGCATCCCAAATCTCTGACAAGTTCTGCTACTCTTGATAAGTGTAAACATGGGGCTGGGAGATGAACCATTTACAGGTTACCTGTGTCCATTAGAGACATAGGTGCCAAACCAGGGATGAATGTCCGGTTTCCCATCCAATTGTCCAAATTGCACTTGAACTGGTTTAGGAAGGAACACTGCTTCACATGGATGGGGAGCCTGTTCCACAGATGGAGTAGTCTCTGGGATACATACCTATCTCTCCAGCAGGTCCTATTTATATCAGAGGCAAAGTTTAAGTCTTTAGAATGGGTAATTCTGGTGCATAAGAGTGGGGTCTGACAATGCCCTGAATGCCAGGCATAGATCTCCCCTCAAAAGCCAGTAGGAGACAGAATACAGGGATAGGGGCTTGAGGCGGTCTGCATACGACATATTACTTACACCCTGTATTCTTTTTAGTGAGGAACCTCTGTGGACGTTCCAGTTGTTGATATGCCTGGTTAGGTACATACCAAAGGGGGATTATACTCAATGATAGATCTGATGAATGCTGAATACAGTGGAACAATGACTTCCTTGGACTTAGATGCCATACCTTTGTTTATAAGTTGCGCAACATAGACCGATTTCCTCACCACTGTAGACATGTGATGATCAAAGGCTAGATTACTATCTATGTGTGTCCCTAAGTCCCTGACTACTGCATCATCTCTAAGGGGTGTGTTGTCAATATGATAGTTACCAGGGATGGAAGACTTCCCAAAGGATACTATTATGTATTTCTTGGCATTTAGTTTTAGTCCATGGCTCTGACACCAGTTATTTGTCTGTGTCAGCCCCTCCTGTACAACATTTGTATCAGTGTGAGATTCAGTGATGGCTCCTAATTTGTAATCTTCTGCAAATTTAGTCAACCAGAGACCACTAACATTGGCCTTGACTTCTGAGAAGTAAATGCCAAAAAGTAGTGGTCCAAAAACTGATCCCTGAGGGACTGCACTTGTGACTGACCTCTTTGTAGATACTAACATCCTGGGTCCTGTCTGTGAGCCAGTTAGCTATCTACCAGGTAACATACAGGTTTGTACCTAACTTCTTGAGTTTGTCAACAAAGCCCTAGGGTATTGTGTCAAATGCCTTGGCCAGGTCAAGGTAGGCAATGTGAACAATTTTGCCTTCATCCATTGCTTTGGTGACCTCCTCAAAGAAACCCACAAGGTTGAGTAGGCATGATCTGCCCTTGACGAATCCAAACTGGGTTGGGTCCAGTGTCTGAAGGTTTACTATATCTCTGTTGATCATCTCCATGATAATTCATTCCATGGCTTTACATATAAGACTAATGAGACTTATGGGTCTGTAGATGGCCCACCTTTGTTCAGATGAATGACTGTTGCCTTTCTCCATTCATGAGGCATGAAGCCTGTTTGGAGGCTATAGTTAAATAGTGATTCCAAAGGCCCTAATAGGTCATGTTTCATGCTATTTAGAAGGCATCTTGTGATATTGTCTGGGCCCATAGATGCAGTGTTCTTGGTCTTAGAGACAGCATTAAGGACCTGTTCCCAAGTGATACTAGGGGGAGTTATATCTGATGATATTTCCTGAGAGAAGGTTGAGAGGGAGAGAGGAGTAACGTTGGAGCTGAATTTTTCAGTCAGGAGGTTTGCTATATCTTCTGGCTCAGTATAGGTGGATCCATTTACCGTGAGCTCTGCACACAACTGTGCATTGCCGTTGAGGTTATGGACATAGCTAAAGAATGCCTTGTGGCTGTCCCTGGCCTGGGAGGTCAAACTTACCTCAAATTTGGCTTTGGTAGACTTTATTTAAGTGACCAGAAAAAGAGGATTTAATTATCCAGACCTGTTATCAAGAGGTATATGCAAGGTAATTTATTGAGCTGCCCATCTTGAACTTTAGGACAAAAAAAAATGTGCTTGGAATCTCATTGCAAATCAAATGCCAAGTAAAACAGAAAAAAATAATATCACCACAGATGCAAAAGAAGCAGGTTAAAATGGAGCTCTGTGTGGTGACAAAGATATGATTTCAAAACCTACAACAGAGATAATTCTAGTCAAGTTTACTAAAATAATGGGTAGAGAAGCTCTAAGCAGTTGCTCATGAAAACAAAGTTTCTGTCTGAGTAAATGTCAATCATTTCACTGTGTTTATTGTGTGTTTATTATGAGGAAGTTCTGCAGAAGGCAAAAACAAAATCCTGCTCTCTTCCATGGCAGTACAGAGGCATACAACTAATCCTGCTATATGTCATATAGTTAGATCTAGTTATTTCAACATTTGTTAACAATCAAGGACATGGCTAATTTAAAAACTAAGAGTCATTCCCCCATATAAGCACATTGTTGTTTTAGAATTAAAACAAGGACATCTGCATATGCTTTATATTCTTTGGTCAGTACAGGATTGCTCATTTCACAGCCGCCCAAGCTTCATTGTAAGCAGATTGGCTTCTCACATGGTTGGTGTTCTTTCTTATAGAAATGATAAGTTAGTGTAAGAGATATATTTTTATGGTCTCTCAGAGCTTTTAGTCCCTCAGTGAAAGAGACTTTTTAAATGCCTTTAAATCACTGCTCTTTTTCTCAGGTACTGCAACCTTGTTGTGAAAATAATAAAATAAGGGGATGTACATGTGTGAGGTGGGAGGCTTGCTCCCTGAAGAAAATTATTCTTTTGGATTTTTTTCGGTTATTTATTTGTATATGTGTTTAGAGTGTGTGTATTTCCTTTAGCTCTTGGTTTGTTGGTTATAATCTACTTTATCTTTTGGGCCCATAGATGCAGATATCCAAGCAACAGCCACCCCTCAACAATACCCACGAATCACATATCTCACAAAATCAGTGTGCCTCACAGTCACAGCCCTTAAGGCCAAACAACACACCAAATACACTTGTTATAGGGGACCCTATTATCCAGCACACTGATGTCATGCTCAGCAGACTGAACAAGGAGAAGGTCACTGTAAGCTGCCTGTTGGGTGCCAGGATCCGTCACATAATGCAAGCACTCAGGTCACTCCAAAGCAAGTACAAGTATGACTCCGTCATTGTCCATGCTGGTGTAAATGACCTGAGATGTACCTCCCTGGACTACATGAAAAGAGACATAGAGGAGCTCTCTGACCATGTAGCCCAGGCTGGTATGACCCTGACCTTGAGTAGCATCTTGCCCTCACCAAGAATGATGCCACAGTATAAAGACAAAATGATCAGTTTCAACAATTGGCTAAAGTATTGGTGTCATTCAAAGGGGATCCAGTGTCTGTCAGCCTGGGATGACATGCTCGACAAGCCACGTTATTTCGCTAGGGACGGCTTGCACCTGTCACCCTTAGGCTTTCGTATACTGGCCAAGGCTCTTGCCACCCCCATAGTGCCTTTTTAGGCAAGGCTCAAAGGACAAACCCACCTCCATAGACAACCCAAGGATAAAAAACTAAAGGTAATGCTACTCAATGCCAGAAGTCTAAACCTCAAGATGCATGCACTCGAGGCTCTCCTCAGTATGGAGAAAATCGATGTCTGTGCAGTAACAGAAACCTGGTTCAAGGCTCCTGAGAGCACCCCAGCACTACCAGGTTATAACTCATACCATGCGTTTCAGCCCCAAAACTCGGACCAAAGCACAAAAGGAGGGGAAGTATCTATATTCATCAAAGATACCTACACCTCCAGGTTAGTGGCACTGCACAAAGCATCGGAAACCATCCATGTGCAACTAACAACGGGCAAAACTGCCTTTCAGTTTGTAGCCTGCTACAGAACACTCTCCCTATTACAGGAACCCCACTTGGCATTCCTGAGAACACTGTATAATATGAAGGTCTCTACAAACACTATGTTATTGGGCGACTTCAACTACCCAAACATTGACTGGGAAAACTACTCAAGCCCAAACACCCTCGCCCAACGGTTCCTTGAATTTATAAACTCTAATGCAATGGAACAACTGGTCACCACTCCCACAAGAGGGAACAACATATTGGACCTGGTCATCACCAACATGGGGACTCTATGTTCCACACCAGAGGTAAACCCCTCATTGGTAAGATCAGACCATAAACAAATTTCCCTGGACATCCATATCCTGTCCCCACCCCCAGCCAAGGAAAGAATTTCTCAGAAGCCAACTTTGCACTTCTCAAGACTGAGGTGGAATCCTTCAAAGCCCCTGGGCCAGAGGATAATACAGCCAATCTGCAGAATCCTTTATAAATGCATTCTATGAGTACCTGCAGGAATGCATGGATCATGCTATCCCAAATAAAACCAAGACTCACTCCTCCAAAAACAGGAGATCGGTCTGGTGGACCCCGGCCATAAATAAGCTATACAACAGAAGGAGGAAGCTACTACATGACAGAGCAAAATCCCAAAAAGGGAAGGCATCTCTGATCAGTATTAGCAAGAAACTTCGATCCCTCATAAAATCATCAAAGGCCAGTTTCGAAAGAAAAATTGCCCTAGACACTAAAGATAATCACAAGGCCTTCTTTAGTTATGTCAGGAACATGGGTGGAAACTCCCAGATATGCTCTGAATTGTTGCATAACGGTACAAAGTATAGTCATCCCCTTTGGGAAAAACAAGGTGCCCACAAATTACCACATAGGTGGTAATCCATTA